>NW_015391474.1:3780-26145 GCF_001527695.2 Protobothrops mucrosquamatus
CGCGGTGCCCAGGAGCTGAGGCGCCGTGGAATCCTCCATCCTGTATTGAGCTTTCTCAGGAAACCTGAGAGGGAGCTCTGGCAAGCAAGCTGATGGCGGGGAGAATTGTTCAGAGCTAGCCACAAGGACTGCTCCCCTGACCACCCGACCTGACAATCTCTCTGGGCTGGGTCACGGTCACTAGGAAGACCGAAGGCACATTTGGGGCCCGGGAAGGCTCCGCCCGGAGGCCTTAGGTGGTCAGTCAGGGTGCACCAGTATCCAATGAGGGCGTGAAGGCCTAGAATGAGGCCTGGTACAGGCAAACTGATCCCGAATCAAGATGGTGGTCTAAGAAATTCTGATGGCCTAGCCTCAGGCCCTATGGTCTAAGAAATTCTTGTACAGTAATGAGACCAACCGGGCCAGCCGCGTGGCGCTTCCAAAATGGCCGCCGCGGCAATGTATATAAGACCCCTGGGCTGTTATGCTGACTTGGGGTAGCTGTAAACGGCCCCTAGGGACCGGACTGGACCAGGGAAGGCAAGGCAACGATATTTGTTGAACGTTGGGGAATTCGCCTTCCCCAACGAAGTAGAAATTCCCCGGTTGTTGATTGTCGTGAGCGCCCCAAAATGGCGGCCGCGACTTTCGCCGATAGGAAAAAGTCCAGGGGAGCAAAACCTGACAAGGGCAGAGCTTGACAGGCAAGGCCAGGGAAAGGGAATTCCAGTAAACGCGAGGAATTGCCTCCCCAAATCAAGGAGAATGCCTTCTGTCCACGCTCGTAAATACGCGCCCAAAATGGCGGCCGCGACCTCCGTCAGTTGAAAAACGCCCGGAGGACTAATTTACACAAATTCCCTGTTTGGCAGCCAAGCCAGGGAAGGGAATCCTCAGAAAAGTCGCAGAAATTGCCTCCCCTGATCGAGGAAAAAGGCCTCCTTGATGGAAACGCCAAAAACGCGCCCCAAAATGGCGGCCGCGGCTCTCGGCCGTTGCAAACGGCCCGCAGGAGCAATTTTTACTAGGGGTGAGGCAAGTAGCAGCGCTGGTTCACGCAGGGAATGAAAAGAACGGGGGAATTGGCAAGGATCACCTTCCCTCCTCCCCAGATCCCTGGAGAAAGAAAAAAGCGACGGGGATTTCCCCCCCCCACCCTTCCCTGAGAAAAAGCCTCAAATCAGCCGATTTGAGGCCCCGCTGATCCCAGCAGACTCAGGGAAAAGATTTAAGTGGGGAATTAGCTTGAGAAGCCAACGATGGGTCTCTGACCTGCAATATCTAAGTCTGATCCTGAGAGCCAAACCTTGAGACGTCTGCAAGAGCTTGAGACCAAGATAAGACTGGGTCTCACAGCAACAGGGGGCGTGTCAAAGTTTGGCTACTTGGTCTCAGGAGCAGGCAGACAGAGGAAACCCACCGGTGGATTCTCCATCTCCTGTACTGGAGAATGCCTACAGCTTTCTTTTGCACACAGTTGTCTGGAATACAATATTCAAGTGTCTCCATTTAATGTGCACCACATTCTATCTCCTTGGTTTTCACTGGTTTTTTTTTCCACAACCGAGATCAGAAGGTGCTGTAAGCATATTTAGGCACCTCTGTTTTGGTTTACAGGGAAAAGTGAAACAACTGCACATGCACAGATAAATAGAGACAATTGGGAGCAGCTTCTGAAACAATTCCACAGAGCTAGTTCCTGGCTTCTTTAGCCTTTAGAAAAGAGATACTTCGTGGATATTCCTAGGCCTCCTGAAGTACCTATTGCAATGATTTTTCAGAGCTCCACCCCTCCTTTTCTCATGCAGTTTTCTTGGCACAATTTTAAAAGTAGTTTGACACTGACTTCTTCCTAGAGCTGAGAGAGTGAGTGGCTAGCTCGTGCTTAAGGCACCACTAGAACTCACAGCCTCCCAGTTTCTAGCTTGATGACTTAACTACTACAAACTGGCTCTCCGTTTACAATCCTAGTTTATTTTATAAACTTATCTTGGGAGTTGCCCAGGGTTGGCTGATAGATGGCTGATAGCTACATAAATGGTACAAATGAACAAACAAACTTCCATAATTGTTTCCCAGAAGAAGCAGCTTGCGATAAATCAGTACAGTGACCCAGATCACTCATTGCACTAAGCTACAGATTGCTTAAGATAAGATAAGATAAGATAAGATAAGATAAGATAAGATAAGATAAGATAAGATAAGATAAGATAAGATAAGATAAGATAAGATAAGATAAGATAAGATAAGATAAGATAAACCTTTATTGTCATTTTTTTACTGTGGGCACAACGGCACACATCAAAAATGGTCTGCTGAATACAGCATGGCTAACTAACTTTACATTTTCCACAAATCCATAGATCTTAAAAATCATAATGGCTGGGTTTACCTAATATTGTAACCTAAAATGAGAGAAGCTGTATTATGCACTGTCACACATTTATAATTTCTAGGTTTTTTTTGTTTATTTGCTGGTAAGCCCCACTTCTGTACATTTAACTTAAGGCTCATCTGTTTATCCTTTCAAATAAGAAACCTAAACCTGATGTACTTCTATATATGACAAATTTGATATCACAGAAGCTTTAGAAGGAAAGAGAATAGCTCGGTGTGACTATCTGACATTGGATACTTCACCATTTTCACTTTAAAAGTACCTGGTGTGAGAGTGTGCGCTATTAAGCCTAGACGCATGGATTTCTGCTTATGGCTTTATAATCTGCTGCTCTCCAGTAGAATAAAGACAAAGCCCATCTCCACAAATCAGTATCATCTAGCTCAGTGGTTCTCAACCTGTGGGTCGGGACCCCATTTGGGGTCGATCGACCATTTCACGGGGGTCGCCAAGCAAGGCTGTCCGCCATTTTTTTGTCCGCCATTTTTTCCCCATTTCTGGCGGGTGCCTTACCTCCCTTGGGCTGGGCCAGCTGGTGGTCGGCCTCCTCCATCTCTGCTGCTTGCCAGCTACGCCTCGGCCGGCGCAGGGGGCGGAACCACGCATGCGCGGTGCTCCCGGGCAGGGAAAGTCCTCAACTTACGACCGGTTGGTTAGTCCTCGACTTACGACCAGTTTAGTCCTCGACTTACGACCGGTTTAGTCCTCGACTTACGACCGGTTGGGGTCGCGGCATTAAAAAGGTTGAGAACCACTGACCTAGCTGAAAAGCACCCATCTTTGCTTGATCCAAACTTAGAGCTACCATATCTGTCTGCAAAACTCCAGATGGCTGCCAAATGTCAGCAAAGAGATGCAGGAAACCTAACTTCATGCTGTTAGCCAATGGGCAGGTGAATTTTTGCTGTCCTAACCACATAAGGAGGGGAGGGGAGGAAGCACAGTCAAAATGGGCCCTTCTGTTTGCCCATGTAACATCTTTTAAGATGTTACATGGGGAAACAGAGGGGCCCATGTTGTACAAGCTGCACTGGCTTCCAGTTTCTTTCCAGGTGCTGGTTATTCCCTTTAAAGTCCTATATGGAACAGGGGCAAGTTATTTGCAGATGGGACTTACTACGAAACATGCCTCTTCCATGGCAGCCTCCCCCCCCCCAGAATACTCTGCTTTCTGAAGTTCTGCAGACCTTCCACAAAGCTTTAAAGCCCTGGCTTTCCCCCCCAAATGTTGGGATAAAATTGAATAATTGCACATTAGATGGTTGATGTGGACTAGGCCTTTTTGGTTTTTAATGTTTTCATCTGTTTAGTTTTGTAGCTTTAATATGATTCTATTTACTGTGTTAACTTTTGACTGGGAGCTGCCAAGATTTGGCTATAAGCTATATAAATGTTTAAATAAGTAAATAAACAAAATAAAAGCACCGAACAGCATGCTAATGTGCCAAATATTTAAACTGGGCAAAGGATCTGGGAAAGTTATCTAAAATAGAAATAAATTAACATCTGAATTTTGTTTTTCATAAACATGAACCAGTCTCTCTCTCTCTCTCTCTCTCTCTCTCTCTCTCTCTCTCTCTCTCTCTCTCTCTCTTTTTAGTTTCACAATAAGCCTCAGGAAAATCCTTGATGCTTCACAATTTCACCTGGGACAGTAGACAAGACTTCATCTGCGTTCCCATGCTCAGCCTAAATCTATAATCTATAGGCACAGTCCTTATAATCAGCTTTTTACAAGTTTACTATGCATGTCCTGAGCCTGAGGAAGAAGTCTGGCTGATTCAAAAGTGCACTTAGTTTTGTATATAATTTGATTTGGTGCCAATACACTATTGCCTAATGATGGCATATGGGCTTTTTAAAGATTTTCATCATAGCTCTCTAATAGCATTTCTCTGCTTTTTTCTGTTACCTCCTCCTTTTTGCTAACTGTTTTATTTTGTAATTAATGGTATGTTTAATCTTTACAACGAAAATGAAGATGAACAGTTGTTGCTTGATAGGAGATCTTGGAAACTTGAACATTTCCCTAAATTTTGTAATTTGGTCTAATAAAGGCATTGCCCCAGTATGGATTTTAGGTATTTTATTCCTTGCAGCCCACATATCGAATTTTGCTTTTGTGTGAGAGCTAAGTGCTTTCCTCTCATCTTTCCAGCAGGATTTCTATTTAAAGAGATGAACGGGACATTCAGTCTTCATAAGGATTTCCAATTTTTCCATTTTTCAATGAAATACAATTCAAAAAGTATTCCCTTCATCTGGAACTAGCTTTGTTTGCCTGCACTGAGGTCATCCCATAGACAAATATTCAATACCCAATAAAGGAGAATATTTGCAGTTCAGGCTTGAAATGAGCTAACACTGATGATGTTACCTAGTTTGGGTAATGAAACATCTGCAAGAAACAAGTTCAGAGAGCACAATGAACCCTCACAAATATTCAATAAATAGTGAAAAACAATGGGATCCTTTAAAGATCACTTAAGTAAAATAGGGTAATCTTTGGAAAATATCTGAAGAAACTCTATCCAACCAACTTTTGAAATTAAAAGAGGCATGAAAGAATATTGAGTTCCTCTCTGAATCAGACACCGTAACTTTGTGTTATAAACTGGAAGAGTAGCTAATTTTAAAAGTTGCTGGACAATCTGTTCTTCCAAGAGAGGAAAAATATCGTTACAAAAAACTCCCATCTGTCAGGTTAAAATCTAGAACATCTTAGTCTGTCCAGCTGGGGAATCTTTAGCTTTTCTACCTGGAATCTCTTCCTACAAATCAGCTGTAGCAAATTAAAAATTATATAGGCAGTCCTCGACTTACAATCATTCACTTAGTGACCGTTCAAAGTTACAACGGCACTGAAAAAGTGATTTATGACCATTTTGCAGCATCCCCATGGTCATGTGATCAAAATTCAGATCCTTGGCAACTGGCTCATATTTATGACGGTTGCAGTGTCTCTGGGTCATGTGATCACCTTTGGTGACCTTCTAATAGGAAAGTCAGTGGGGAAGCCAGATTCACTTTAACAACTGTGTTACTAACTTAACAACTGCTGTGATTCCCTTAACAACTGTGGCAAGAAAAGTTGTAAAATGGACACTTAACTGCCTTGCTTAGCAATGGAAATTTTGGACTCAATTGTGGTCATAAGTCAAAGACTACCTGTGTAGTCTTACTCCCAAACAGAACATAATATATCTTGTGCCAGTCTTGAAACACAAGGTTACACAGTCTTATATAATCATGAAATTTTGGATAACGAGAGATTTTAATTTAAAAAAGAACATTAAAAAAGGAAGCCAAATCACTAAATATAAAATAGAGTTCACTATTTCATATTTATGACCATTTGTTTAAAAACTATTGAAACTGACTTATGACTGGTCCTTGCCTATATGACTGTCCCCACAATCAAGTGATGGCAGTCAAGGTAATTGGTAATGAGCTTGCATTTGCTAATAGTGGTAGCATCCTGGGGTCATGTGATCCTGATATGCCACCTTCCCATTGGGATTCTGAGAAGGAATGTTACAAACCACGATCAGGATGTCTCCAATGACGTGGTGATTGATTTAACCACAATGGCAAAAAGGTCATAAAACAGAGTGCAGTAATAGGATGCCTCACTTAATGACCATACCTCTTAGTAATACATTTTCTTACCCCAATTGTGTTGTAAGTTAAGGACTATCTGTACAAACATTTAATAAGATGTAGTGACCATTATTATCTCTGAATGAATTATATAAATCAGCCAATTCTTCTTCCCCTTCCTATTTTCACCATCATAACATTGGCTTTCGTTTCCTATATTCAACAAGTTTAAAGAAAGTTGATTTACTCATTTTGCTTGGTAAAGCAGTAGTGTTTCCTCTGATTGCTATGGAACATTTGGGACCAAGCAATAATCAGAAGAAAATCTTAAGTGTTTAGAGCATTTTAGTTCATGCAAATCTAAAGGCCAATAAATTAAAAAAACGAAAATCTACTTCCCATCCTCCCATGAACTTTCCCCCCCCAAAACTATTTTATTCAGCGAGAGTAGGAATTTTAGTGGTACCTCAAGACTTTAATCTGTGGCAACACTAACAAGTATTAAAACTCAGCTAAGTTTCCAGACACCTAATTCTTCAACCTCAGTGGCTGAGAACTTTGCCTGTTCATATAAGTTTGAACAAATAGGGAGAACAGAGAATATGCAAATGACTTCTCTGAAAGAAACACAAGCCTGAATTGGTGGCGGCGGATCAGAGAATCACACCATCCTCAACAGCCAGTGGACTGAAAGGATTAAAAAAGAAATATTCAGATAGTTGGCTAAAAAATCCTGCCAGAATAAAACTGTTGTCAATGAACAAAAATTCCATTCAGAACAAAATAAAATTAGGACTTAAGCATTACACCCAAGTAGAGTGAAGAGGTTATTTTAGTTCATTCAATCAGGAGGGCCTCTGGTTTTGAGTGGTGCTTCTGTGTGTCAGTGTATGTGTATGTGTGAAGTCAACTTGTTCAAAAAATCTTCAGCATATGCTCCTTTTTTCAACAAGCAGAGAAAGGTCAATTATTTAATACACTTTAGTACTTATAAAGATGCAAAAGAGATTTTACGCTTATCCCCAAATGTGTAACAGCTATAAAGTGGCACACTAAAACCTGGAAAGTTACTGCCAAGCAGTGCTGCATTTGACTCTCCCCACCAAATCTTGGAAGCCCCCCCCCCAGCCTCTCCAAAAGTGTTCAAATTTAAATTTTAAATTTCATAGAAGGAGGAAATTATTAAGCAGATGGGGGGATAAATCATGTCAATGCTAATGAACTGAATTTATATCAAATTAAAATGTCATGTTTGACCAAGTCTTGCTCCCATTTTTGACCTGGCTCTGCCTATTTTCATAGAGGGTCTATTTATACTCTTCCTGAGGGCCACTTAGAAAAGTACCTTAACTCTCTGTCCAAGAAAAGTTATACACTATAAATACTGAGCTAGATTAATCGTACCTTCCAACCCGTGTGAAAATCAACATGGAATCTAAATATACTTGAGTATGAATTCAGTTTGACTAGAATAATTGATCCTCTATACATGACTGTTCAGCTTGCAACTCTATTCAGTCAAAACTGAAGATTCAGTTTGAGAAGGTGCCAGTTCTTCAACTAGGCAAGGCTATGTAACAAAATGTCTTGCTCCTGAACCGAAAAAAAGGGTAAGAAGTATTTCTCATCATTTTTAAACTGTGCCCAAATCATCATTATTTTTTCAAGGAACAAGTAAAATTATGCATGTTCTAGCACAGTGAATATGAACATATTTTGTTATTAGAAACTGATTTATATATTTTCTAATTTATATAAACAGAATGGTCTTTGTCCTGCATATTAGAAGATGGGCAAAAAGTCTCCTGTCATAAAATAAAATAAAAAAAGGATGTGAAGTAAAAAGAAAAGATTATGAGCTATCGCATGTATTTATTGGGAGAAGCAATCAGCACAAATTCAAAAGAGATATAGAAAAAGAACCAGATGCAGACTATAAAGGAGAGAGGTACACTTCTTTTAGTTCCTATAGTAGTAAATTATATTGTTAAATTTTTCCAGGTGTTTATGGACGTTGTATTCATCATTGAACCAGATGTCTACCAAGCACTTAAGTATAATCAGCTTTTTTCTTCCTGCCCTATAAAATTAGCTTAATAGGTTTCTCATTTTATTTATTTATCAAATTTTTATAGGGCCAATATCACCCAAAGTGACACACATACAACAAAACTATAAACAATAAACACTAAAGGTATTAAAAAAAATCATAAAAATATTAAAAAGACATAGGAGAAAATATTTATTAACAACAATAATGGAGCCATCTCAGGTTCTCACTGGTCCTCTGGGATCCCCAGGCCTGATGACAAAGCCAGGTCCTGAGGGACTTCTAGGAGATCAACAGAGATTGAGCTAACCTGACTTCAGGGAGAATGTTCTATCAGGTGGGTGTCGTGGCAGAGAAGGCCTGCCTCCTGGAACCCAGCAAATGTAGTTCCCTAAAAAGACTTTGATAGCAGCATGCCTCTTCTGCTGGATCTCATGGGACCAGCAGATGTAATGGGAAGAGGTGGTCCTTCAACCAACCCATCCTCATGTCACAAGGGCCTTTAAAAATGAAAACCCTAATCTTGAATTGGACCAAGAAGCACACTGGCAATCAATGTGATTCACAGAACAAAGGTGATCTAAGGGCACAAAACTGCCAGCTGCATTTTGCACCAGCTGAAGCTTCTGGATACTCTTCAAGGGCAGCCCCGTGTAGAGCCCATTACAGTAATCCAGTTGGGAGGAGATAGGGCATGAGTGAGCAGAGCTCCCCAATCCAGGAGTGAGCACAATCGTGCAAAGGCCCTTCTAGCCATCACTGCCATCTGCTCTTCAAGCAGGAGTTGCGTTCAGGAGGACCCTCATATTTGGCATTGGATCTGTCTGGAGCAATGCAACAAAAGATGGCATTGTTCTAGAACCAACAGGACCCCAAACCCAAAGCCATTCAGTCTTGCCAGGGTTCAACTGAAGCTTGTTGTTCCCTGTCCAGTCTCTTCAAACTCCATGCACCAGGATAAGATGTTCATGGCTTTACTTAATTTGCCGGGCAGAGGTATAAAATTGGAAATCAACAGCATGAGACTGATGAGCTCACCTAGCAGCCTCATGTAGATGTTGAATAAGAGTAGAGAGAGCACCAAAACTTGTAGCCCAAATAATAAGAGACAATGACAGGATCTCTCCCCAATTACAACCAACTGCAATCAATCCCAGAGAAAGGAGGTGAACCAGCACAACATATTGCTGCCCATCCCCAATCCTCTAGGCCAGGGGTAGGCAACCTTGGCTCTTTTATGACTCGTGGACTTCAACTCCCAGAATTCCTGAGCCAGCATGGCTGGCTCAGGAATTCTGGGAGTTGAAGTCCACGGGTCATAAAAGAGCCAAGGTTGCCTACCCCTCCTCTAGACGGATCAAAAAGGATACCATGATTGATGTTACTGAAAATTGCAGAAAGATCAAATAGGGCAAGGATGGATGCCTAGCCCCCATCCCACTCTTCCCAGGGATCTTTCAAAAGCACAACCAATGCCATTTCCACCCCATATTTGGCTCTGAATCCTGACTAAAACAAATCCAAGCAATCTGCTTCATCCAAGGTCCTCTTAAGCTGATGCACAGCCACTTTCTCAGCCACCTTCCCCCAAAAGGGGAGGTTAGACACTAGACAAAAAATGTCCCAGATAGTGGGGTCCAATGGTGGTTTCTTAAAGAGCACAACACCTCCTTGGTCTATGTTAACAAGCCAGCAGGGGCATGGATCTAAGGAACAGGTGGCTGAGTTCATAGTCCTAAGGGCTCTGTTCAAACCATTCCTAGATAATTGTGCAGAACTTCTGCCCAGGCCAATGTCCAATTGTCAGCAAATTCTAGTGATTTTATTCAACAGATGCTGAACAAATTATTCTGCACTGCCCTGCACCCACCATTTCTTTTTACTTCCTGGTAGATAAAGGCAGATCCTTTTTACCACACTGCTTCTGGGTAGCTGTCTAACCTTTTGATGGCAAAAGCTACTACTCAAAGCCCTTTCTATTTTTATGCATCAGCTAATTGATATTAGGAATTTTTAATGTGGGCAAAATCCAACTCCTAAAAATGGAATCCTATTCTAAACTCGGTACATTTTCCTCCCTGAGATCACACAATGCTGGAGGTATGGTAGAAACACTTGCGTATTGGGCAGGATGGCCCATCATCTGGTCTCAATAACCTTGTGATAAACTGCTGGTTTCTCATTAGCAGCAGAGATACAAGTGACTTTAACTGCTGAGCTCTTGGTCAGAGGAAGAGGCCGATGTAATGGGATGCTTCAATTCTAATGGGGTGGTAGGAGATAAAATCAGGAAGGGCTCTGTTATTCTTGAAGAAGAGTCATACAAGCAATCATAATCATGTTGGTCCACATGGACGTGTTTAAGTTGAGGCTCTTCCTCCTGTTTCTCAAGGTTATTCTCACATCCCATTACACTCATAATATAATGATATCATGACAAGGTTAATCAGAATGTTACAAAAAGGGATCTATTCTTTTTTTAGTTTTCCAGTATCTGAAGTGTTTCTCGGAGAATCAGAAATACTGTATTTGAGCAACGCTCTTAATGCTCCCGGAAGAAGTCACCTTGAGGATTTAAAATGCGCAGTCAACATTCAAAACACCCAGTATAATTTTCTCCAGCTAAAATTAATATCTATTCAAAATCATACTGCATATGTCAGGTAATTACATGGAATGAGTCTAATTTTCCTGTCATCAATATGCAGGTAGTTTGCCATTGCCTTCTTCATGGATTTGTTTTTTGTTTTGTTTTTTTTAACTTCTAAATCTAGCATGCAAGCCTGATAATTCCTCATGGTCTCCTATCCAAGTCCTGTATATATCTCACCCTACTCAGTTTTCAAAGTCAGCTAAGGTCAGCTAGATCAGGGCTTTTCAACCTTTTCACCCATTGTACCACTTTTAGGATATGGCACCATCTGAGTACCACCAGTCGCCTAGCTAGGTGTCAAAAACTTGATTACCAAAAAAAAAACAAAAAAAAAGGAAAAAAGTGATAAAGTACAGGTAGTCCTTGACTTACAACATTTCGCTTAGTGACTGTTCGAAGTTACAATGGCACTGAAAAAAGTGCCCCCCAAGCCACAGCCGAGGAAGACACCTGCCTGCCCATCTGGCGGCGCTCTTCCTTCTGTCTGAGGTTTTCATTGTTGTGAGCATTTCTGTTGAGGGTTGGCAGCAGGGGTGGGGTGGGGGGTGTTTGGTTTTTATTCCCCGCGTCTGCTGGGTGGTTGCAGCAGGTCCTTCACATGACCCTGGGACACTGTGATCGTCATAAATATGAATCAGTTGCCAAGCATCTGAACGTAAATCACAAGACCCTGGAGATGCTGCAACATTCCAGCTGATCGGCGCTTCTTCTGGGCTCAGCAGAAGTGCCAGGATCAGTGCTGCTTTCAGCTGATTGGTACTTCTTCAGGGCTCAACAGAAGTACCAGGATCAGCGCCAAGCTCCAGTTGGAGCCTAGCGCTGATCCTGGCACTTCCACTGAGCCCTGACAGCCCTGCAGCTCCAGCCATCTCTCGCTCAGGCTTGTGCGGTGCTGCCACCGGTTCAGCTCATTTCCCTCCCCCGCTACCACTTTTCTAGGATGATCGTGTACCACCTGCCAGGTGCCAATGTACCACAGGTGGTACCCATACCACTGGTTGAAAAGCCCTGAGCTAGATAATGCCACCTGCTGAAAGCCACAGTTTTGTTTATTTGGCTTTCAATGTCATTTCTTCACCACTTTGGTTAATACCATAGCCTTCCTGAAATTCTTCAATAATTACTGGAAGAAGATTAAGAAAGTCTGCAGTCTATTAACTTTTTTCATGGTGAACTAATAATAACTCCATTATTATTCCTTTTGCTATGTTACTGAGTTCCTGTGTTTTTGGCATCTGTTCAAGCAGCACTATTAAGTGGATAGTCACTTAATTCACTTCTACCATCTGTCTCCAAGTCTCTATTTTTATTATTCAAGTCCTGCTGCAGCAAATGATAGACAATCTCAGGGAAGAAAGGACAAATATGCAATTCAGCAAGCATATCCAAACGAATGAATCCCTTTCCTAAAACCCGGGCAAGCAAAGCAAATATCTTGAGGATCTGAAGTAAACTGCAAAGCAGATTCCAGAATGTGCAGTTTCTCTAAAAGTGATATTCCCAACTATATTCTGGAGAAAAGTTTAGAGTTCCCCAGAAACTTACCAGGAGTGCAGAGAGAAAAATCAGTAACAGTTTTCAAACATCTCTGAAAGCTGTTTGTCCATCAAGCCACTCTCCTACAACATTGCTGGACAGCAAAATACAGTTGGATCCCTTCACCAAGTCAAGGTGCAGAATAGTCTCAAGGGAACTCTTTGTTATTATAAAGAACCTTTTATTTCAGCTCAAGGAACATAAACTCAATTATAATCTTACTCTACCCTGTTCCCAATTTACAGAAAATCTCTTAAATTCATTCCTACTACAAATTCACATACTTTCCATGGGTCTATGTGGGATCTATAGCTGCACTACATTTATAACAATTTTTTCTTATGCTACACATTCCAGCTTTTTGGAGATCTGAAAACAGATTCTGCAGCTGAGCGTATTCCCAATTACAAGCAAGTGTTTTGAGTGTTTTTTCCCAATTTTTATCATGAAAACAATTAGAATTCTTCCCCCCATGAAACTGATGCTCCCTCTTATTACACCTTCTAAGAACAGCACTTGTCAAGCTATTGCCTGTTCTTCCTTTCAGTCCAATAGATCAGGGGTCCCCAACCCCCAGTCCATGGACCGGCACCGGGCCATGGCATGCCAGAAACCGGTCCACGCAAACAAGCAAAGCTGCATCTGTGGGATGCAGGCAGTACATGAAACCATGCCCCCTCCGGTCTGCGGAAAAACCTCTCTCCATGGAACCAGTCCCTGGTGCTCAAAAGGTTGGGGACCTCTGTAATAGATGCACCCAAAGTTCATCCAGGCAGAAGTCTAGAGCCTGAAAACAGAAGTGCTCTGGAATTAAATTTGTGTAAAGGCTTGAGTGACATACAGATTCAAGCGATTAAGAACGACTGGTACAGAATAGATCAGAAAAGAGCCCCTTTCAACATAGACCCAAGAATTTCTGAGCTTTCCAGCTTTTGTCAACCATTTGCAGGCATTTCGTTTAATCGAATTCAGGTCATGTCAGCAGCCCATAATCTGTAGCCTTCTTGATGTTGTTGAACTACAAGTCCCATCTTCCTTCACAATTGGCTATGCCTCCTGTGGATTTTAGGGAGTTGTAAATCATCAGGGTTTTGTGGATGTGATTGTTTGCCCTCACTGTTGTGTGGGTTTTTTTTAATTGCAGATTGTTGTTGTTGTTTCTACCATGGATGTTTTACTATAATTATTTTCTTACCATGGACATTTGATTGTATTTTATCTTGTGAGCCAGAATCATTTGGCATACAAATTCAGTATAATTAAGCATACAAAATTATGCCAGCAGAGTCCAACCTTCTCTAATACTGTAGTCCTCAACCTACAACCATTGGCTCAGTGACTATTCAAAGTTACAATGGCACTGGAAAAAGTGACTTACGACCACTGCAGCATCCCCGTGATCACATGATCAAAATTTGGACACTTGGCAACAGGCATGTATTTATGATGGTTGCAGTGTCCTGGGGTCATGTAATCACCATTTGTAATCATTCCAGCCGGCTTCTGACAAGCAAAGTCAATGGGGGAAGCCAGATTAATGATTGCACGATTCACTTAACAAATGTGGCAAAAAGGTAATAAAATGGGGCAAAACTCACTTCACAACTGTCTGCTTAGCAACAGAAATTTTGGGCTCAACTGTGGTCATATGTTGAGCACTACGTTGCTACTCTTCACTCCCTACTTTCTGCAACATTTTGCTCAATTAAATATTCTGGAAAACTCTGAAGTTTATACTGTTTAGTATCAGTTTGGTTAATCTGAATAAAATACTTTTAGGATATATATATATTTTCCTGCTAGAACAGTGCAGCTACAATAGCATTTATTTTCAAGGCACACCTGTGTATTGCTTAAACACGCAGTTGCTTGCAAATTTTTCCCACGTGCCTCGTTTTGAATGCTGTAGTTCTGAAATGAAACAGAATACACTCCAAGAATGGGAACCAGAGACCAGAAATGCTAGCTACAAAGAGCAGAGATATTAAGATTTTCCTATCAATGGGGAAAAAAAATCACTCTGAAAAAGTTCAAATTCAGATTAGCCTCAGGGTGGTTTCATAATTCAAATTTCTTAATTCACCTGAACAATTAAATGATCGTCTGTCAAACTAAGTAACTATTCATTCTTCTCTTTTTCTTGAAGTTATGACAGCTTGAGCTCAGATCAACTTGCTTAATCCAGTAAAACTAAGAAGCTTTAGGCAAGAAAAATGTTTCTGACATCAAAAGATTCAGGCTGTTTCAGAGGGTCTTAACAGGCACAAGGATTTTTAACATGTTACAATGGGGAATTAATAAGGCACCTGTAATCTCTCCCCTGTGAAATGTTCATCACCCTGATAACCCACCCCTACACAACCTATTCCCAATGCCTCATTTTTAACTACTATAGAGTTATTTCTCCTTCAATACTATAAATATTGGTCTTTTTTTAAAAAAACACCAAATTCATAGCTCCCAGATAACATTATTTTTAGACAGGCTTCTAAATTGTGTTGATCTAATTGAAAGGGGGAATGTGTGTGGTTGGGTATGAATTTGTATGTGAGAGAGATAGACAATGTAAATATATGAAGAAATGTGTTATCTTACTGATGGCAAAAATAAAACTGAAATTAAAACTACAACATTTGCCTGTCTCTACTATTATTATTATTAATATATTCCTTGCTCAGGAAACTCAGCATGGATCTAGAACAGATACTGAGAAATTAACAAGAAACAACAACAAGCTATTTTAATATCTCAAAATTCTTTGCAAAGGAAGAGAGCAAATATTAACGTGGAACTTAAAAGAGCTCCATTTATCATGGAGTAATTTTTTATGGGAAAAATTTACGAAACATTATGCCATAGTATTTGCTAAAACTCGTAGCTGTAGCAAAGCAAACCAAGAGTTTTATGGTAATAGATTAACATGGCAGTTGTCAATGAACATCGGAATGCAATCCTACCAAATCTATCCATCAATGAGGGCACCTATTTTTAATTAAAATTCCCCATTATTCATTTCTTTTCCTGTAAACTAGCATTTAAAGCAGGGGTCCCCAACCCCTGGGCCGCGCCCACTACCAGGCCATGGCCTATTTGTAACTGGGCTATGCAATCGGTGGGCCAGTGCCCACACACACATGCAAGTCAAGCTGCACACGCATGCACATGCGACCAGCCTGCCGCTCGCATAAGTCGAGCTGTGCACTTGCGCATTAGTCTGCCACTCGCCTGGCCCGGTTAGCCTCTCCTCTCCCCAGCTGGGCCGCCAAGTCACAAAAGTTGGGGACCGCTGATTTAGAGAATGTGATGGAGGGTAGGTGTTTCTGACACAAATGTAGTAGTAGTCACAACTAACACCTGCTCTTCTAGCAGGTCTGTTTTGGGGTAACACAACTCCATAAGAACTAAAACGATAAACTTGATCCTGACGTCCCTGCAAAATTCTGTCTTACCAGGTTTTAAGCCTATTGTCTCCCATCCAGACCCCCTACTACAGCATCCAGGCACTGAGAAAGGATATCCACAGCATCTCTGGGGATGGAGACGTAAAGCTGTGTATCACCTGTATACTGGTTATTGATATACGTTGCATGCAGAAAATAAGGGACTAACTTGCTTCTTACAAAGCTAGGAATACGGTGTCCATGGAAAAGCCAACTTATTTTGAAGTTTTTCTAAGATATAAAAGAGATAAACAATTTTAACAGCTGAACATTAGAGGGAACTAAATTTTTTAATTAGACTATATAAACCTAATTAACATCTATGGAGTGATACAAAATATTATGACATTAGAAATACTGAAAGATACTTTTGAAAAATGGAATCAGAAGTTAATATCCACAATGTTAATAACAAGATCTTAGGGAAGAAATGGCAAAAGAGGAGCAAATTTTATCTGAAAAGACAGAGTTGACCATGAAAGTGGATCTATAAACGACAGGCTACAAGAATGACATAGAAAAAGATGTTTCATTTAACATAGAAATTAATTGATGCTTTAAAAAAATCAAAAAGGAATTACAAATAATAAACTAAGAGAGTGGATAATTCTCTTCTATTGGATTTACAAAAGATGTTAGTTAAAGCTTGGATAAATCTTGTGAGAAGGGGTAAAAAAGAAATAAAATTACATTCTATGACATTACTTTAATGGATATAGATTAAGAGTATTAAAAGGAAAAAGAAGAAATTTAAAGTTTATTTGTTCAAGACTAAAATGAATATGTTGTTATTTCTGGCAATCCTTAATGGACTTTTGCTGAAGTCCATTAAGAATTACCAGAATCCCTGCACATTTTAACCACAGCAAGATTAACATATGCTCAAAATTGGAAAAGAAAAGAAACCCCCCAGAAGAAGAAATACTGAACAAAATTCTATCCTGTGCGGAAATGGACAGACTGATATTAGAACTCAAAAATAAAACAGAAACAGAGTACTTTGAAATTTGGAATAAAGTGTATAATTGGTTGGATTCTAAGAGGTACGCTGGGACGAAGGCTGATGATTAAGTAGATAACCTAGAAATTCTTATTTTAATATTTGTTATATCAGATAGAACCAAACGTTATTTAATTAGGATGTACTTTATTGAAAGAATGCGCACTGTGTAACAATGTAATAACTTAATGTAAAGTAGTATTAATAGTATTGTTTAAACAGGGAAGTTGTATCATGTCCAATGTGTCTTTTTTGTCTTTAATTGTATTATGTTTAATGTGACTTTTGTGTTTTTTAATTGTATATTCAATAAAATTAAAAAAAAAAAAAGAATTACCAGAATCCATGGCTTAAATGGATTTTACAGCTAAAAGAGGGAACATGCAATAAAAAGATCATTGGTTGTTAATTACGAGGAGGTAAAATGTTGCTAAAATTGTTTATACTGGTGTGATGAAGGTTGGAAGGAACTCCTTTCTTCCTTTTTTTCCCCTTTACTATATCCTTTTTTCCCTTCCCTTATTTTTTTTCTTCTCCTTTGTACAGGTAGTCCTTGAGTTACAACCATAATTGAGCCCAAAATTTATGTTGCTAAGTGAAACATTTGTTAAGTGAGTTGCCCCATCTTACGACCTTTCTTGTACAGTTGTTAAGTGAATCACTGCAGTTGCGTCAAAAGGTTGCAAAAACTGACCACATAACCCCAGGACCATTGGAACCATCATAAATACATACCAGTTGCCAAGCATCTGAATTTTGTTCAGTTTTGACCATAGGGATGCTGCAATGGTCGTAAGTCCGAAAAACAGTCATAAGTCACTTTTTTCAGTGACTAAGTGAACTGTTGTAAGTCAAGGACTATCTGTACTTAGTACTTTTTTTCTACTCTTTCCTTTAGGTTGAATTAGTTTTTACTATAGCAATTATTATCTTTCATAAAATTGTTTTTAGAACAGGAAATTAAACCTTCAATTATCCAAAATGAAAAGGTAAAGTCATTTTTAGTCAAGCTTGACTTCTGGTTATTGTACCATGCAGGTTTCCTCACATATGACTAAAGTGGTTTGCTACTGTCTCTAGTTAAGTCTTCTGTACCTCCCAGTCTATTCAACAGTTCTAATATTTCTAAATTATCCTATATACAAGTATTAACCAGAGCTGATCCTACTTAGAGTCTACCAAGGTCAGCCAAGGTCAGCTAGGTGGCTGACATGGCATTATTTTGCTATTTTACTTCTATCACTTATTCTAAGACAAGAATAGTTTTGCCTTTACATTTTTATATTTATTCTGCAAACTGAACATCTTCATGTCAAAGATAGTATGATAATAGTAAAATACATGACTTGGACTGTAAATACTCAAGATATCTGATAGAAAATAAAGGCTGCATTTTTAATTGATGGAAAGTGAAATATATCTTTTTCTGTTTTGAAAGAATCAGCGTAACTATTAAGACTTTGAAGTAGAGAAATCCACTCTGTTCTTTATCAGTCTGGTCTGTAATCTTGTTCATCTGCAAGTTGCTTGGGAAACAATCTACAGAAATAAGATAATTCTATTATTCTCCTAAATATCTCGAGAGGTTTTCTTGCCAGTGACCATGGCATTTTTCTTTTTGAGATTGCCTCTCAATCTTTTGAAAAATAAATATGCAGCAATGGGACTGGAGAGAGAGAGAAAAATTATTGTGCAAACTCCTCTATGTGATTTCTTATGTTTTACATTTGTCTCATACCTTTCAAAATATCCACACAGAACCATCAGGAAAGATCTTAAGTAATATGGGATTTGCTCTCAGAATTATGGAGATGATGCATGAACTTGCTTAGATGTCAAAAATTTGGGAAAGTCTCTAGATTAGTGGTTCTTACAAAGGGGGTAATTTGGGCATATCCTGGGGATAATGGAGCAATTTGCAATCACTTCTTTGTGGGTTAAGAATCTAGTTTGGAACTGCTGCTGCTGAGATGCTATTTACTATAAAGCAACAAAGACTGAGGTTTTGGGAGGGTGAGCACAATCGCATTATTTGACATCAGTAAAAGGGTAATTGGGATAAACAGTTTAAGAACTATTGGCCTAGAATGAAGATGAAGAGCAAATAAAAATGCAGAAGGGTGAGGCTATGAGAAAAATGTTCTTTTTCCATTGAAATTTTCTTTGAAACTTGAGGATATGAATCTGGTAGAATTCCTAGAATCTGATGTAGCCTATCATAACTTGTGTAAGTATGGCTGAATGCATTTCATTATTTGTAGTTTTCCCATGAGGTTAGTGCAGAAGGCATAGTGCTATCCTGATAGATAATCCATAATTTCAGTTTACTCCTATTATGTCTACTAATAGGTAAGTATCAAATCTATAAACATACCAAAAATGGCAATAAAGTTGAAAAGTAGTAACATATAAGAGTGCAGGACAAATGATACAAGCAGTCCTATATATGTTTATTAAAAAATACAGCCCATTGAGCTTAATAAGATTTACTATGGGATTGCTGTCAGAGCAAAATTCACTCCCTCTCTGTCTCTAATTTTGTCTAATATATGATTAAAGTACTACAAAAACAATGTTTAATTTTTTTCCCCACTACAAAGGATGAGAAACAAATCAAGGAAAGCAAAGCAAGATTACTTAAATGGAATATGTAAATTTGTACTGTAAACTGAGTGTTCCTACCTCCCAGGACCAGTCTAATTATTTTTAAGTGATTAAAGCTTTTAGATCTCCAACTAAATTCCATGATCTAATTTAAATCAGAATATGACAAATCATTTGTTATCCAGGGCCAGATAAAATGACTAAGAGAGTCAGTTTAATCTAGTGGTGAAGTGCTGGCATAGAAACTAGGAGATGGGGAGTTCTAGTCCTGCCTTAGGAATGAAAGTTAGCTGGGTGACTTTGGGCCAGTCACTCTCTCTCAATTTAACCCAATTCACAGCGTTGTTGTGGTGGGGAAAATAGAAGGAAGAAGGATGTATGTTTTCTGCCTTGAGTTACTTATAAAGTAATAAAGGTGAATAAGAATCTGATAAATAAATAAAATATATAAAGAGAAGATAAATAATGATTATCAGCATTTTTTACCACAAAAGAATGTTTACCAGCTTTGTTACAGTTATTGGCATAATTAAGAATAATGAGAAACATGGGGTGGTCCAGCACATTAGATGTTTTAATGGTATTGTTTTAAGTCAGAGATTCCCAAGCTTATCATGGCACACTTAATGTCTCCATAATTTATTTGACAGCAGCCCTAGACCAAAATTACGAACTACTTCAAGCTGATAGTTTGCAATGCTGTAGTAATAGCACAGTTTGGACATCACTATTTCAAGTGTTTCTTTGTCCCTTTCCAACTTGCTAGACCTCCAAGTGACTGTTAAAACACTGTGACACAACATTAGGGCGGTGAAAGAATAGTTCCACTTTTTTAAAATATAAAGCTCCTTTGCACTGATTGTGATTAACCAGTTTGGTGAGTCAAATCCAAATATAGTCCCTGGGGAAAAATGTGGAAGAAAACTTCCCTTTCTTGAGTATCTTTCCGAGAAAATATTACCCTAACACCATTATCTTATTCCTAATTTTCTACTGAATTCTATTTTTTTGTTTTTGTTTTATGTGGCAAGTGAGCATTGTTGAAGGAAAAATCTTCCATCATGGTTCAGTCCAAGCCGGGAATAAACAACATGGCGACTGCTTTAGAAAGAAGGTTGCAGCTTATTGAAGAGGAGAGCCAGACAGGAAGATGGCTCTGGAAGAAAAAGAGCGAGAGCACATGTAGGGAGTGAGTTTTTATACCTTCTTGAGCCTTTTGTTTGGAGTTGTTCCTGTGGCATGAACTTTGACCTGAGTCTGAGTGTGCCTTTCTGGTATTCTGATGGTGGTGGGTTAATCCTATTATGTCCCAAAGGTCAATCCTGCTTCCCTGGGGCTGGGGCTGATGACTGTTGGATTTTTGGTGTGAGGAATTGTTGATTTTAGGGATCTTTCTTCTAATCCCAGCTTCCTGACTCCAATCTTTCTGACAAGATTATCACATCTGCATTTTTGCAGACTTGGTTTCTGTTTGGGACAGAGAGACTTGGGGGCAGGGTTGGTTTCTGCTTTTAAAATCCTTTAGAGAAATATATCCTGCCTTTTAAATGTTTCCAAAAAATATTTCTCTCCCTGGGAGGGGAGGCTGACTTCCCACAGCATGATTTAATTTGACTTAATCAACTTTGGTCTAATGAACTGAGGAGCTCTTTTATTCCTCTTATTTTTATGGATGGAGCTTATACATACATGAGTATCATAGCTTCACATTTCAGCACATACACCGAAACATACAGTACATCTATGTGAAAAAAGTATTTTAAATTTCCAAAACAAGAACAGTATATAGCAGTGGTGGCGAACCTATGGCACGGGTGCCAGAGGCGGCACTCGGAGCCCTCTCTGTGGGCACGCACGCCATTGCCCCAGCCCCGCCTCCCCCCACAGCCCCCTCCTCACCAGAAGCCCCCCGGAGGTGAGTCGCCCCCGGGCAACAGGGACAAGACTCTGCCCTCGCAGCCCATAGTGTGGAGATGATGCTGTGAGGTGTGGGCAGAGGGCATGGCTGCCATGGTGCTGCAGGGCTGCCTGGCGATCTGCTGCAGTAGGCCATGGAGGCGGTGTGACCCTGCAGGCGGGTGGGAGGTGGGGCGGGGGCGGTGGGTTTTGGGCACCCAATCTCTGAAAGGTTCGCCATCACTGGTATATAGTATATTCTTATTATACGGATTTACGTGTAGTGACCTGAGGCAAGTCTGGTGGTTATTCAAGGCTTCCACAATTTGTGAGCTACTGGATGCACCGAGTGGTTTGCCTATGCTTCCTTAAGGATCTTTCATAGGCTTTTTAGACCTGCAAAAATAGGGTGGATGAAAGCAGCTTGCTGACAGACTGCTGTCTCTGGCCGCAGAACAGGGTTGGGTGGGGCAGAGGGGAATTTAAGCACTAATACAGTGCGCAAAAAGAAAAGCCAACTTCTGCCTTCCGATGATTCCACAGTCACAACAGCAAATGTTCTGGTACTCACTCAGTTCATGCATTTGTATCTTTAGTTTGTATTTTCTTAAATAACAACCCTAACACTGTTTAAGAACCTCACACAAACAAGACAAATCTGTATTTAACATCTATTTAAACAATGCATAAACATGACCAGCAACTGATAAAAATCCTCCCAAAATCTGAGGCTCCATTAAACAATGGGTAAATAGGTATGTTAAACAAAGACATCCTCTTTGCTTCATTATAAAATATAACAATTTTCTTCCATCCCTGCAAAATTCAGAAACTGGACTAGGCAGCCCAGAAGTGACTGTGTCATAGGATGACTGAGCAAACTGAGTTTATTTTAGGTGAATTGGATGGTCTTCTGGATGAGCACCTGCGCATGCCTAAAACCAGTAGATATTAGGGCAGTGAAATCAGTTTAGCACAGAGCCAACTGTATAAGCAAATATTCAACCAGTGTGCCCCTCATTTTCCCCACTTCAAATATAACAATTTGATCTGAATTATCTTGTCTTAAGTCATAGTCTCA
Organism: Protobothrops mucrosquamatus; assembly: GCF_001527695.2. NCBI lineage: Eukaryota > Metazoa > Chordata > Lepidosauria > Squamata > Viperidae > Protobothrops > Protobothrops mucrosquamatus. Next base: position 26,021 of record NW_015391474.1, read on the forward strand.
CCATGAGTTCCCAATTAAATGAGTTAATATTGAAGAATTTTTATTCTGAAACACTGGTATCCTTTGGAAGTATTTTTCTTCTCAGAAGCATTCACTTCTACTCAATACCACTCTTCACAGTAAAA
>NW_015391475.1:0-2119 GCF_001527695.2 Protobothrops mucrosquamatus
CAAATCAAATCAAATCAACCTTCATTGTCAGAGTACAACATGTGTACAATGAGATTGGCTAAGCCTCCCTTCGTGCCCCCCCGACACAACTCACAACAAACACACAATCTTATTGCATCATCTTTTTATTTAATGGATTTATAGGGCCACTCATCTGCAATAAGTCAACTAGAAAAAGCAGGAGATGTTTTCTCTTGTTTGTTCGGAGAAGACACGTTCCATGTTATGAAGTTATTAAAAGACAGATTCAGAATGACTATCAGAAAAAAAATATGCTAAGAGGAAGAGCTGTTCAACAGTAAAACTATCTTTTCACTTTATACAATCCTGAGCTGCATAAACCAAGGCATAGATTCAAGATCACGCAAAGTATTAGTACTGCTTTATAAAGCTCTAGTGAGACCACACCTGGAATACTGCAACCAATTTTGGTCACCATATTACAAAAAAGATGTTGAGACTTTGGAAAAAGTGCAAAGAAAAGCAACTAAGATGATTAAGGGCCTGGAGGCTAAAAAATATGAAGAACGGCTGCGGGACTTGGGTTTGGCTAGTCTAAAGGAAAGAAGAAATGGGGGTGACATGATAGCAGTATTCCAGTATTTGAGGGGCTGCCACAAAGAAGAGGAGGTCAAACTATTCTCCAAAGCACCAGAGGGCAGGACAAGAAACAATGGTTGGAAACTGACCAAAGAGAAAAGCCACCTGGAATTAAGGAGAAGCTTCCTAACAGTGAGGATAATTATAACCAGTGGAACAGCTTACCCCCAGAAATCGTGGGTGCTCCAACACTGGAGGTTTTAAGAGGCTAGACAGGAACTTATCTGAAATGGTATAGATTTTCCTGCTTGAGCAGTGGGCTAGAAGACCTCCAAGGTCCCTTCCTACTCTACTCTACTCTACTCTACTCTACTCTACTCTACTCTACTCTACTCTACTCTACTCTACTCTACTCTACTCTACTCTACTCTACTCTACTCTACTCTACTCTACTCTACTCTACATTACTCTACTTCTATTCTATTCTATTCTATTCTATTCTATTCTATTCTATTCTATTAAGCTAGAAAGTCTCTGTTGAGAACCCTTAATTTGAATTCCTGCAGTAAGCAATGGATTGTTCCATATCCATATCCTACATACTGTCATCATAGATCTGTTAAACACTTTGTTGTTCAAAATTGGAAGAGCATTTTTTAAATCCTTCTCTTGGCATTGTAAGTGGATTTTTGCTTTCTTCAAACCAGAGACCAGCACATCTTTGTTGAAGCAAAAATTGCTTTTTTTTTAATTGATACTGAAGGCAAAGTCAAGCTTACAGAAAGGAGGGGATGGAATTCCTTTTTATAACCTCGTGCAAATGATAATATCCCTTTAATCTGTGCTGCAAACAGACTAATGGGATTATGGCAAAATACAAATCAGTGAGATCTGGATAGTGAAGCTAAGGGAAGAATCCAATGGCTTACTTGAATTAAACAAGGATCTAAGCATACATCTGGTTGAATACTATATTCCCAAGGTCTCCTTGCTTTCCAGAAGTTCTATTTATCTGAATCAGGATTCATATAATAATAATAACAACAACAACAACAACAACAACAACAATAATAATAACAATAACAATAACAATAACAATAACAATAACAATAATAATAATAATAATAATAATAATAATAATAATAATAATAATAATAATAATTAAAAAAAAAAATAGTATATCAGGAAGGCTTACTGACTACTGGAGAGACCAAACTGGCCTACAAGAAAGACCAAATGAAGAACAGAATAGAGGCATGGGAAGACAAAGCACTACATGGCCAGTACATAAAAAAAATAGCTGGGAAAGCAGATAATAACAAGACCTGGCAATGGCTAAGAGCAGGAAAATTGAAGAAAGAGACCGAGGGTCTAATTCTCGCTGCACAAGACCAAGCCTTAAGGACAAATGCATATAAAGTCAAAATTGAGAAGACAGCAACAGACAGTAAGTGCCGCCTGTGCAAAGAAGCTGAAGAAACAGTGGACCACCTGGTAAGCTGCTGCAAGAAGATTGCACAGACTGACTACAAGCAGCGGCATGACAAAGTAGCAACAATGGTGCATTGGAAGATCTGCA
>NW_015391475.1:4051-6714 GCF_001527695.2 Protobothrops mucrosquamatus
TCTGGAGGCAGGTTGTTCCCATTTTCTCCCTTTTATAGCTGAGCTCACAAAGTGTGTGCACAGACTGCCTTTGAGGCACAGGGAATATACTGGTCTACCCTAATTGACTTTATTTATTTAGTGGATTGATATGGCCACACATCTCACATAGATGATTCCAATGCCATTTTCTTCTATAAATCCAGATGATTAATAGCTGTGACAGCAGTTTGTTTTCTTGGGAAGATGTATTTAGTGAAGGACTCATGAGGTTCAAGCTCTGTTTCAGCATGAAGGTGACCAATGGTCACCCTAAATACATAGAGAAATACTGGACACATCTGAATTGAGAAGGCTGTTGATGACAGTTTAAAGGTCCACCTAACAGCAAACCTAGCAGTGAGACAGCTAAAACTCTTCATATTTGTGGTGTTTCTTTCCACAGAAAACTTCAAAAGAAAACTGCATAAGAAAAGAGAATAAGTAAATTGTTATAAGCAGTAACTGTTCTCCAGGTATTAATTTCCTTTGGGTCAAAAAAAAAACCCTCACAAAGTGGAACAGTTTTGCTCCATAAATCATTTCACCCTACCAGCAAAGCAACTAGGCATGAACTTTGAACCTTATGCCTTATCTGCAAAGCAGTTTCTCAGGGGAATTTCTGTCACCTATAATTGGCTCACTGGAGTGTGATCAGGACACGTGGTTCTGACTCTGAGGAAAAGAGGAAGCTTGGGATTCACAGAGGATAAAGATATGAAAGGAAGTTCTCAGGGCAAAATCATGTTCTGTTATGCCAGGGACTATCTTCTTCACAGATCATCAAGGTGTACTAAACAGAACTGGAAGATCTACTCAGAGAAAAATCTCTCAAGAATCCTTCATGCAGAAAGAAAATATTGAAATTATTATCTGAAGTGATCAAGGAAATAATTGCTGATGGCTTCTTGTTAAGTGACTATGAGATTCCAAAGTTCTATCAATATTATTTTTCAGGTAACTGACCTCAAAGGTTTACAGAAAAGCTATCAGAGATGTTAGTCAATTTTATGAGTTGCATATGATTTTATGAATTAGATTACTTGTGAACCTCTGGAATTTATCACTGAGATCTATGAAGTTACAGTAAAAAGTATAAAAATTGTTTAACTCCTAGATCAAGAGGACAGTGAAGACCATAGAACGCAGTTGTGTGAGTGTCTATGAAGGAAGTTAAGCACTTCTAGCTATTGCTTCTTTATTTCTTGTATTTGTGGAAAAAAACTGTCAGCTTCAACACCAAATCTGAAGATGGTGTGATCTCACTATATTGGCATGTGCGTTATTAAGAAATGACACTGCCATTGTTTATTGTACAGGATTTTGTGATCTTCTATTTTTCCCACACCCATAACGCAAAATCAAGCTGCCACATCAAAAGCAATAGGTTAATGTCCAGAGGTCTCTGCTGAATAGTGAATTAATGGTTGGGAATAACTATTTCAACATCCATCTAGAAAAGAAATGAAATAGAATAAGAAATGAAATAGAATAACTCCAGCCCTCCTTAAGCAGAAGGAAAGACTGAGGAAATATTAGGACAATTTTCTAGTTGACAAGGTTTCTTTCTCAGCCTGGACCCTACCAAATCACAGGTAAAAAAGATGGCACAGTGAAGAAGAAAAAATCACCTCCAGTAATCCAGTGTTGATCCACAGAGATATACTGATCAGATCCATTCTTAACTGAAAGTATTTTAATGGTTAAAATCTAAGGATTTGGGATGGGAGTGGGGGAGGGAGCTTGCTTAATCCTAATTCACCTTTTATTTACTGCACAATTTTTAAATGTTTCCATAGTTAAAGTGAGTCGAATTGGCTTACAAAACTAATAAGCCAAAAATAACTATTTAGATATATAAATAAAAATGCACAATTAATCCAGCCCATCCTATTCATACTTGCATAAAAGTACCAGATCGGTACATCTTCAACATAATCATCACACAAAAGGAATTTCAGATTTCGAATAGCACCTCAAATAATTACATTTTGTTCTTATAAATGGCTGAACAGAACATAGAAAAAAATTATTGCTGATACGAAATTCATGGTAAAAAGTACAAGCTTACAACAAGAACCAGGTAACATACTTCAGTATACAATGGAGGACATATTTCAAAATAAATTCTACCTACTTTTAACTAGGAAATTCTCTGACTGATATCAATAGTTATTTTTGGCAATTTTTAGAAATACAGTAAGATATTTCTCTCTGCATCACAGTTACTGGGGAAATATTGACTATAGTTGAATTCATAATTGTGTTAGATGTTTCTCTCTGGAGAAAAAAAATTAACTGTATTTTTTTTAAAAAATACCAAAAATTAACTGATAGCCATTATTTGAGATCGTTATAAACAAATTGATTGATGGAGTGTCCAAATCAAACAGCACCAAATACGTTTATCCTCTCTGGGTTTCCATATCCAGAAGAACTAAAGCTTCCCTTGCTTCTCTTCTTCTCAATTATGTTCATCTTGACTCTTTCTGGAAATGCCTTGATCATTGGGGTGGTGATCTCTGATCTTCAACTGCACAAGCCCATGTACTGGTTCCTGTGTCATCTCTCCTTCCTGGACATGGCCTTCTCAGCTGTGGTGGTTCCCAAAGTTATGGCAGGATTCACACATGGTGGAAAAGTCA
>NW_015391475.1:7420-10976 GCF_001527695.2 Protobothrops mucrosquamatus
GCTTTGTAATAATGACCTGCTTTCTCCTCATCCTGGCCTCTTATGTTTATATCATCTCAGCCATTTTGAAGATCAGTAGTAGTGAAGGACAACACAAAGCCTTCTCCACATGCACTGCTCATCTTACTGTGGTGTGCATATATTATTTGCCTGTGTTTTATCATTATATAAGGCTGGGTTCTCAGGACTCCATGGATAGCGTGGTAAGTGTGTTCTATACCACCATCACCCCTTTGTTGAATCCAGTGATATACACACTTAGGAACAAGGAGATTAAAACTGCTCTGCTGAAACTCTGGGGTGGGAATCCAATGTAGATAACCGGAAGTATACCAAAGACAATTAGCAATTTTAAAAATTACTATGGGGAATGTCTATGGAGATTCTCAGTCATCCAGGTCATTGTTGCCCCAAAGATGCTTTTTCATGAGACAACAAGAAAGTCCAGTTACCTCATGAAAAAACATATTTGGGACTACCATGGAGAATAGCCAAATTTATGTCATCATTTCTCAATGGAATTCCAAGTTATTAAAAATGTGGAGATCAGCAGCTACTTTCACATGACCAAGTCTGTTTTCTATAATCACTTCATTCTTAACTCAGGTTTGAATAGTGATGACTTGTTTAGAGGTATAAAGAAGCAGAATTACAAATGGACCTAATGGTCTTCCTCATTGCATGAGTTTTCAAGAGAAAAATTGAACAGATGCTCAGGAAAATACTTGAGGTATAAGCAATGCTGTCCTAAGGTTTCTAGAGCACTGTTCCCATCTGATGCTGCCTAGCATTTTCTTAGAGAAGACCTGATCCATCTGGGGGTTAATTACAGAAGATCACAATGTCCTTCTTCACCCAGCTTCAATTAGCCCTGCTCTGTTGGACATGGAAGTCCAGCATATCAACTTCTCCACGATGTCTCTTTAGAATGTGTCATATTTCATGGCTGGTATTCCACTGCCTCTTACAAGACTAATTTCTGAAGACATCTCAACATTTAACAAAATTCAGAGGGGAAAATAAAAATTATTTAGCAACTGATTATTTTTTTTTGTAGAAGAGTCATTGAAGAAGTTATACATGACTGGATGTTTTTGAAATGCACCTATTGAACCATGATGGTGCAGTAGTTAGAATGCAGTACTGCAGGCTACTTCTGCTGACTGCCAGCTGCCAGCAGTTTGGCAGTTTGAATCTCATCGGCTCAAGGTTGACTCAGCCTTCCATCCTTCTGAGATTGGTAAAATGAGAACCCAGATTGTTGAGGGCTATAGGCTGACTCTGTAAACTGCTTAGAGAGGGCTGTAAAGCACTGTGAAGCGGTATATAACTCTAAGTGCTATTGCTATTAACTTTGTAATACTTTTATTTGTGCTTCTCCCATGCTTTAGAAATATCTCTGCTATTATAATGTAAATAAACATTATTTTTTGTGACTTTATTCACTAAACTTGATAAATAGACATTCTATTGTTAGATTTATAGTTAGATAGATCTATAGTTAGACATTACGAATAATTGTAAGGACCTGCCTCAACTAGGTCTCCCAAGAAAGCAGAACTCTCGAAATGGGCATTATCTCAAAAAGAACTTTTTATTGAGAATTAGCGATAGTAAGGAAGCAAAGCAAGGTCTGAGGAAATAGCCCACGCAAGCAGTATATCAAAAGCAGTATTCGTTACTTTCCCCCCCAGGGTCCCACTATTCGTTTGACTCTCAGCCAATCCACAGGTGGCATATTGTTTTGGTAACTGGCTCCTTTGGTGTGCTCTTCAAGGTCTCTCTCGGTTTCACTTCCGACCCTTTTCAGGGTCCCCCAGCGTGACAAAACCGGACGGCAGAGGGAGCGATCATCCGGAACGTCTGCCAGTGCCGGGAGCACAAACCGGAAGCCAGGATGCAGTTTTCTTAAGTTTTACACATTGAACATGATTGATCAGCCAATTACTAATCCATCTCCTGGTGATGCTGTCTAACCCACATTTTTTTTAATCTTATCAAGTAGCAGGTTGTGGTCTACTCTATCAAATGCCTTACTGAATTCCAAGTAAATTATATCCATTTGGCTGATTCACTTCTCTCCAATTCAGCTCTGACTTCTCAACTGCATCACCAATTTATTTCATGCCATCTATTGGATCCTCTTAATCTCATTTTCCTGACCAAGCCTTGACCTTGAAATTGGACCTTCTCACTATGAGGGTTAGTTTAAATGGAAGAGTGATCTGTTTTTCAAGGGTTGAGAAAACCTGACTTTCAATGTAGCTATAAGCTCCCTGATTTTTTTTAAAAAAACTATCAAATATTTTTTCCAGAGAAAGTTATATGGGTGTCCTTTTTTAATGCCTAATTTGCTCTATTGAATTTGGAATATTTGGGAAACAAGAATGTCTTTGTATCTTTTAATATTTATTGAATTTTTATCCCCACCCCAAAACACTTCCTCTGGACTCTACTCTTCCAACAGATGACTCTACACTAAATTAAACTAACAATATAACATTCAGCAATATTTTTTGTAGCGGAGAAAAATGGTAGAGAATTAACAAAACATTTTTATTTTTGTTCATGGAAAATTGAGGCAGTATGTGAAATGTATGCACCTTCCAAGGTTAGAGGGCAACTTACAACATTCCTCACTCTTGTTGGCCATATTGGTTGGGACTCCAATTTCAAGAACATAATATCTGGTTGGTTACCAATTCCCCACACCTCTATTTATAATATTGGCTACTCCAGGATACTGGTCCTCAGTTTTTCATCTTCAAGGTTGCCATTTACTTTCATCCACAATAATGATAAGTTGACATACTGTGACCTCTTTGAATGTATCTAAGCTTTTTGAGATAATGGCCATCTAGAATAAAGAATTTTTTGTGGTCCATTGAAAAAGAGCAGTCTTTATTTCATAGCATGGTTGGAATTCAAAATTACTTTCTTTTTTTAAATGGGTGCATCCAACATCTGTGGCATGCCAAATTATGAAAGTAGGTCAAGAACATAGTGAAGTTAAAGAAAGAGATCAATGACTTATTTGAGTTAAAACAAGAGATCAGGAATATGTTTCGTTTCTAACATTATGTTAGAAACATGGGAAACAATTTGGGTAAGAAATGTCAAGTTCACTCAAGCACAGAATTTAAGGGGAAATTTTTACAAAATGTTTTACAGATGGCATTTGGACCCTCAAAAATTGTATTGCATGTATCCGAGCTTGCAACCAAAATGTTGGAGATGTGGTAATTTGGATGCAACTTATTATCATATTTGGTGGACATGTAGGGATATTAAAGCTTTTTGGATTAAAATTTGGCGGAATCTTCAACAGATTTTTAAGAAGAAGATAAAATTTACACCGCAATTATTTTTATTGGGCATTATGGACAATCTGGACTCAAAAGAAGTGAATTTGATGTTGTATTGTATAACAGCAGCAAGGACATTGATTGCTCAAAATTGGAAAAAAGAGACATTACCGAATATGGATGATTGGAGACAGAAAGTTTCATATTTTGCAGAAATGGCAAAAATATCCGCATACCTGAAGGATCAATAT
>NW_015391475.1:13730-16128 GCF_001527695.2 Protobothrops mucrosquamatus
GGGAGGATTTTAAATCGGGTTCATTTTTTAGAAAATTTTAAACAGCACAACTCTAAAATATTTGGTTTTAATTGGTTTTATTTGGTGGGGCTTGTAAATGTTTCTATGTTTCTGTTTTTAAATATGTTGTGAGCCGCCCTGAGTCCCGTTGGGAGAAGGGCGGGATATAAATCAAAATAAAGTAAAGTAAAGTAAAGTAAAGAAAGTGAACGAGGGTGGAGGCAAGGCGGGGACTGCCGAGCGTCTCCGAAAATGTACTGATTTGGATTATTTTTTATTGCTTGTATATGTAAATGCATCATGTTGGTATTTGTTGGTTAATTACAAAAATTAATAAAATTTTATTTTTAAAAAAAGGAATATGTTTCGTTGAGATACCATATTCCTTAGTTCTCCTTGTTCCCATCAGTTCTATTTCTTCACATCCCCTTTAATAGCTGTACTCACAAATTCATGCACAGACTGTTTTTGAGACATTAGAGGATATACTTGCCTACTCTAATTGAGTTTATTTATCAAATCAAATCAAATTAACCTTTATTGTCAGAGTACAACATGTGTACAATGAGATTGGCTAAGCCTCCCTTCATGCCCCCCCGACACAACTCACAACAAACACACAATCTTATTGCATCATCTTTTTATTTAATGGATTTATAGGGCCACTCATCTGCAAACTGGCATTCTTGGAATGCAAGTGATTTATAGCTGGGCTGGGAGTTTGTTTTCTCTGGGACAATATATATGTATACGTATACTTATACATATATACTTATACTTATACATACAACACGAACAGCTGGGTCCGGTGACACATTCCAGAAGCCGGATGCAGGCTGTTAACATCTTATAAAAGCTCTTTCCCAGTGACTACTTTTAAAGCCCTGATGATGTTGGGTGGGCCCAACGAAAGCTCGGCTCATTAATTTTTTTACTATTTATTACTTTCCTCTTGGTGATTGATATTTATTGGTTTTAACATGTATAAGTTGAAGGGTTCTTGAGCTTGAGGTCCCAAACTCTTCTTCAGTGTGAAGGTCACCCAAAGGCATCCTACGTAAGTGGAGTAATTCTGGAAAAGGTTGTTGCTGATTAATTTACAGGTCCATCTAGCAGCAAATCTAGCATTGACCCAGATGCAACTCTTCAAATATGATGGTATTTCTTTCCAGATAAAACAGTCTCCAAAAGAAAATTGGACTAAAAGGAGAACATCTTCAACTGTTATTAGCAGTAATTGTTCTCAAGGCTTTAGTTTGTTTTGGATCACAAAGATCACAAATTGGAACATTATTACTCCACAAAGCATCAACACAATGCAATGGGGCATTAAGGTATAACTCATTGGTCTCCTTGGTTTTAATAGGGATGAAATTTGGACCCCATGCCTTAATGGTAAATTAGTTTCTCTGAGGAATTTCTGGCACCCATAATTGGCTCACTAGAGTGTGATCATTCAGGAGAAAGACATGTGGTTCTCTGAGGAATGAGAAGAAAGGGAAACTTGGGATTCACAGAAAATAAATATATGGAGGTAGATTCTTAGAATCAAGTTCTGTTATGCCAGAGACTGATCTGTCCTCTCGATGGATCATCAAGGTGTGCTAGAGCTGCATGTGTAAAGGAACATCTCAGTTCAAGTCAAGAGATCTGAGGCGATTTGGAAAGAAACCTAATTTGGTTGTTATGATTCTCCACAAACTTGGAGAGTTTGCCTTCAACTGGCTGAAGGCACATTCTTTGGCTGGCTTTCATGAAACAGGTTAAAAGAACTCTCAGCAAATAAATCTCATTGGCATCTACTGTCTGGAGGAAGATATGTTTGGGGCAGCTGAAATGACATTAAGTAATTGAAGAAATAGATATGTTCTGAGAAGACTGTCCCAAGCCTCTTCCATGCAGAGGAAAATATTAAAATTATTGTCTGAAGTGATCAGAGAAAGAATTGCTGATTTCTTCTTGTTATATGATCATCAGCTTCAAAAATTGTATCAACGTTTTCAGATAACTACACTAGAAAGCCTATAGCAAAACTAACAATGATCTTATTGCATTATATGAATTGCATATTATTTACATATTAATGATTTGTGAGTCTCTGCAATACTTGTTTTGGTTTGTCACTGAAACTTAAGAAGCTATACCAAAAAAATGAGAGATATTCTTTATCTCCCAATCAAAAGGATAGTGAAGACAATGGAAAGAGTTGAGCAGGGGGTTGGACTAGAAGACCTCCAAGGTCCCTTCCAGCTCTATTCTGATTGATTGAGGCATTGATTTTTTGTTAATAGCTGAATGTGTAAGTGTGTTGGATATTTCTTCCAAGACAATTCATGGAAAAAAATACAACTGTAGTGATGGCTAAGAATTTCTATGCTTTTCAATAAATAAATTTATG
>NW_015391475.1:18768-43823 GCF_001527695.2 Protobothrops mucrosquamatus
ACTATCTGCTTTGTTGGATATTATTTCTTTCTGGAACATCATTTAATCCAAGAAAGGACTCAGATTTTGAAACTGAGTCAAACTTCTCAATATTCCTCCTCATTTCTGTAAATCTTTCAATGAGTAAAATTTTGAGACAGGGTTTTTTTTTTCATTTATTTTTATGAGGAACTGAAATTTTTTTTGATGCTTTCTTAAAGTTATCAATAGTCCAGTAAGATAATAACTTTGACAGGAGAGAACTAATAATACATTCAGCAGGGCTGAGGACTTGCACTAATTCTACCCCTATCTAATTCTGCCAAACCAATAGTTTTATTTTGTTGGTCTGAATTGCTATATTTTTTTAAGAAAAATGATATAAAATAATTGAACAAGTGTTTTTTTTTTACCAAGAGCCATGTTGGCACAGTGGTTAGTATTGTAGGCTAACTCTACCCACTGCCAGGAGTTTGTCCTGACTGGATCAAGGTTGACTCAGCTTTCCATCCTTCCAAGGTCAGTAAATGAGGATCCAGTTTGTTGGGGCAATAGGCTGTAAACCACTTAAAAAGGACTGTAAAGTAATATGAAGCGGTATATAAGTCTAAGTGCTATTGCTATTGCTATTGCTATTGCTATTCCTTCCTTCCTTCCTTCCTTCCTTCCTTCCTTCCTTCCTTCCTTTCTTTCTTTCATTCACTCACTCACTCATTATTTTATAGCTGCCCACTTGATATTCAACTGAACGAGAATGATATGATATAATTTCCTGCACTTGAAGAAAGAGTGGATTGTAATACATGACATCTATCCAATGCAAAGTAAATACTAGGACTACAAAATAGGATAAACTGTCAGCATCTTCTATCCAGTGGGAAGAAACTCCAAAGTCCTAAGAATAACTGACCCATGGCATGTCTGAATCAAACAGCACCAAGTATATTTATCCTTGCTGGGTTTCCATATCAACAAGAGCTCAAGATTCCCTTGGTTTCCTTCTTCTCCATCATGTTCCTCCTAACACTTTCTGGAAATTCTCTGATCATCTTGATGGTGATCACTGACCTTCAATTGCACAAGCCCATGTACTGGTTCCTGTGTCATCTTTCCATCCTGGACATGGCCTTCTCCGCTGTGGTGGTTCCCAAAATTATTGCAGGATTCAATCCTGGGGGGAAAGTCATTTCTTTCCTAGGGTGTGTGACTCAAGTATTCTTTTTTCATTTCCTGGGATGTTCAGAAAGCCTTCTCTACACTTTGATGGCTTATGACCGCTTCTTGGCCATTTGTAAACCACTCCACTATGGCAACATCATGAGGTGGAGAACATGTCTCATCTTCTCCTTGGGTACCATAATTGGAGGATCCCTCCAATCCACATTTCAGACATTTCTCACTTTTCACTTGCCTTATGGACAGAAAAACTACATTGACTATGTCTTCTGTGACATTCCTGCCATGCTGAAATTGACTTGCGTTGATATAACGCTTAACGAGTTGATGATGTTCACTGATGTTGGCCTTGTAGCAATGACTTGCTTTCTGCTTATCTTAGCATCCTATGTTTACATCATCATGGCTATTTTGAGAATTAGTAGTCATGAAGGACGGCACCGAGCCTTCTCAACTTGCACTGCCCATCTTACTGTGGTGATCATATACTATCTGCCTGTGGTGTACCATTATCTGAGACCAGCTTCTCAGGACTCCATGGATGGTGTAGTGAGCATGTTCTACACCACAGTAACTCCTTTGTTGAACCCACTAATATATACCCTTAGGAACAAGGAGATGAAAACTGCTCTGCTGAAACTCTGGGGTAGGGATCCAGAGTAAACAGCAACTGTGTATACAACTTATTTTGATTTTCTTGAGCATGGTCAGTAGTTAATGTCAACATTTTGGTATGGAAATCTGTCCTGCTTTATGACCACAGTGTAATTTCTATGGAATGCTTTAATAATTGATGTAACTGGACAAATTTACAGAGAATGCCAAAAGAAATCTATTAGAAATTTGAAAAGAAATACCTCTTTTCAGATGAAATTGTGCCTTGTGATAACCATTTTCTCCTTCATTCTCATGGTGATGTTTGTTTAGAGAAAGGGGAAATAATAAAAACCTGAATTTGGTCCAACAGTCACCCTACCCTTGTGTGATTTCAAGAGGAAGATTGAAAAGAGGCTCAGGAAAGAATCTGAAATACAAGCAGTGCTAAGAAAACTCTTGAAGTTAGGTCTACAGGATAAAGGATCCCTACACAATGTTCGCCTGGTCTGGTTGTTGGAGATCAAAGCAGAATAGCTGGGTTAGAAGAAGCATCAATTTTTGTGTGAACAAGGTTTGAGAGTCAATGTAGGAGATGACCAGGCTGAGCCCAAAGGAGGGGTCAAATGCTTCATCAGTCTTAGGTCCCTTCCTGCCCATAAGATATCTAAATCTAGCCCACTTTGAATTCCATTGACTCTTATCTACCGCCAATTTGCTTTGACTGCTTGTAGTTCAGATTCTTGTAGAGAGCTTTAGCATGTAATACACCTGTAATGATTTGAATGACCTTGCTTCCTGATTTATTGCACCTGACAGTTGAATTGTTAAGAAACAGAGAGGATCATCGTTCATTCATGTTCCTGGAGGCTATTTAAAGCAGCAGAAAGAATGACAGAAAATCTTAGATTTTAGTACCAGTAGATGGACACAATTATAGTGACAATGGCTACAGTCTTGGAAGATGTGAAGGACCAAATATGTGCAGATCATCTTGCAGAAGGTCTATCTGTGTAGTCGTTTTGTGGTCAAATCTGACTTTATGGCACATGATCATCATCATGACTGGACAATGAGCAGATACATAGATAGGGAGGGTAAAAAAATTAAGATTGTGACTTTATTTGTGTCCCATCAGACAGTTGCAGCCCATGTCTTAATTTATAAAACACTCCAGCCATGGATATAAATGAGAGAAACTTAAGAGAAAACATCAAATCAGAGACAGTGCTCTAACAAAGAACTAAACAATACTGTATATGTGACCTGATCTGTACCATTAATGGCAGGTGAAGAATGGGAAAAAAGCTTTAGGGTGTCTTATCAGTTTCCATTTTTCTTCTGATTCCATCTTTCCTTTCTTCATGCAAATTCATGAGTATATGTTCTTGTATAGCTAAGTGGAATTATTTCTTTTTCCTTCATTGAGCTGAGCAGCCATTATTCTTTAAGACCACCATGATGTCCTTCGGGTCTCCTGCTCTTTTTATTCAATTAGGCTTTCATGAATAAATCACAATATGAATTACAGGTATAGGAGAATTGAAAGAGTTTTGTAGGAGATGACCAGGCTGAGCCCAAGGGAGGGGTCAAATGTGTCATCAGTCTCAAATCCCTTCATACACCACATGAGATCTAAATCCAGCCCACCTTGAATTCTATTGACTCTTATCCATTGCCTATTTGCTTTGACCGTCAGTAGTTCAGATTCTTGTAGAGAGTATTTGCCTACAATAAACCTATATTCTTTGGATCTACCTGGAGTCCTGATTTCCTGCACTTGACAAGTTTATTTTGCCCTCCAATATGATTGGCCATTGGCCTTATTGCAAAGGTGGGGATCTTAGCAATCAACCTCCTGTGATATATACTTCTTTGAGCAATTTATCACTAACTTTGGGCTGGTGGCCAGGTGCTACCTTTCTTCCCTCACAAGAAACATTTGGCCAAATCATCCACTCCCTTTTATTCTAATAAAGGGGAAATTAATTCCTTTTTTTAAAAAAAAGTATTTGTAAAAGAAAAAAGAAAAAAGCTCCGAAGAGTTTATATGCATATTTGTTCCTTTAAAACTATTCTGTTGATTGTACATGTATGTATATCAAGAGAATATACAATATTTCTTGACATTCCATAAAAAATGGAATATAATAGATATTGTTATGTAAATGGAATACATTTCTAAGTAGTTCTCCAGCTAAAACTCTTAGACAGAGAAAACTTGTTCAGATTTAAAAAGAGAAGTATGTTCCTGAGATGTTGGCATAATTGATGGACAACAAGGTATCAGTATTGAAAACCTTAAAGACATGCAATATCCATTTTCTTTGTCATCTTTTTTCTCACCAGATTCCTGGAAACATAACCAAAAAGAAAAACCACTGCATTTATCAAAATAATATTACCATTGATTCATACAAGGAAAAAAAATGTCTAGTCAGAAAGAAAACACAAAGACCACAGAAGAAGAAGAAGAAGAAGAAGAAGAAGAAGAAGAAGAAGAAGAAGAAGAAGAAGAAGAAGAAGAAGAAGTAGTAGTAGTAGTAGTAGTAGTAGTAGTAGTAGTAGTAGTAGTAGTAGTAGTAGTAGTAGTAGTAGTAGTAGTAGTTGGAAGGGACCTTGGAGGTCATCTAGTCTAACCCCCTGCTCAGGCAGGAAACCGTATTCCATTTCAGACAAATGGCTCTCCAGTCTCTTGGAACACTGCTATCACGTCCCTCCTCGTCCTTCTCTTCGTTAAACTAGACATACCCAATTCCAGCAACCGTTCCTTGTATGTTTTAGCCTCCAGTCCCCTAATCATCTTTGTTGCTCTTCTCTGTACTCTTTCTAGAGTCTCAGCATCCTTTTTACATTGTGGTGACCAAAACTGGATGCAGTATTCCAAGTGTGGCCTTACCAAGGCATTGTAAAGTGGTATTAATACTTCACATGATCTTGATTCTATCCCTCTGTTAATGCAGCCCAGCACTGTGTTGGCTTTTTTGGCAGCTGCAGCACACTGCTGGCTCACCACCAGATGGATCCATAGCTGGCTGACTGGCTGTATTCAGCGTGTGGTCCTCAATGGAACCGCATCTACATGGAGGGAAGTGTGTAGTGGGGTGCCCCAGGGCTCTGTTCTGGGCCCAGTACTCTTCAACATCTTCATCAACGATCTGGACGAGGGGATAGATGGGGAACTCATCAAATTTGCAGACGACACCAAGCTGGCAGGAATAGCCAACAGTCCAGAAGACAGGCTTAGGATACAGGAGGATCTGGACAGGCTTGAACACTGTGCGCTATCTAACAAAATGAAATTCAATGGTAAAAAAAGTAAGGTTCTACATTTAGGCAAGAAAAACCAAATGTACAGGTATAGTATAGGGGGTACCTTGCTCAATAGTAGCAACTGCGAGAGGGACCTCAAAGTCCTAGTGGACAATCATTTAAATATGAGCCAGCAGTGTGCTGCAGCTGCCAAAAAAGCCAACACAGTGCTAGGCTGCATTAACAGAGGGATAGAATCAAGATCACGTGAAGTGTTAATACCACTTTACAATGCCTTGGTAAGGCCACACTTGGAATACTGCATCCAGTTTTGGTCACCATGATGTAAAAAAGATGTTGAGACTCTAGAAAGAGTACAGAGAAGAGCAACAAAGATGATTAGGGGACTGGAGGCTAAAACATATAAGGAACGGTTGCTGGAATTGGGTATGTCTAGTTTAACGAAGAGAAGGACGAGGGGGGACATGATAGCAGTGTTCCAATATCTTAGGGGCTGCCACAAAGAAGAGGGAGTCAGGCTATTCTCCAAGGCACCTGAAGGCAGGACAAGAAGCAACGGGTGGAAACTAACCCAAAGAGAGAAGCAACCTAGAACTAAGGAGAAACTTCCTGACAGTTAGAACAATTAACCAGTGGAACAATCTGCCTCCAGAAGCGGTGAATGCGCCAACACTGGAAGTTTTTAAGAAGAAACTGGACAACCATTTGTCTGAAATGGTATAGGGTTTCCTGCCTCAGCAGGAGGTTGGACTAGATGACCTCCGAGGTCCCTTCCAACTTTATCATTATTATTATTATTATTATTATTATTATTATTATTATTATTATTATTATTATTATTATTATTATTATTATTATTATTATTATTATTATTATTATTATTATTATTAACCAAAGAGAGAAGCAACCTAGAACTAAGGAGAAACATCCTGACAGTTAGAACAATTAACCAGTGGAACAACCTGCCTCCAGAAGCGGTGAATGCGCCAACACTGGAAGTTTTTAAGAAGAAACTGGACAGCCATTTGTCTGAAATGGTATAGGGTTTCCTGCCTGAGCAGGAGGTTGGACTAGATGACCTCCGAGGTCCCTTCCAACTTTATTATTATTATTATTATTATTATTATTATTATTATTATTATTATTATTATTATTATTATTATTATTATTATTATTATTATTATTATTATTATTAAGTGAATTTCCACTAGGACTCCGAGATCCCTCTCACAGTTACTACTATTGAGCAAGGTACCCCCTATACTATACCTGTACATTTGGTTTTTCTTGCCTAAATGTAGAACCTTACTTTTTTCACCATTGAATTTCATTTTGTTAGATAGTGCCCAATGTTCAAGTCTGTCCAGATCCTCCTGTATCTTAAGCCTGTCTTCTGGAGCATTGGCTATTCCTGCCAGCTTGGTGTCATCTGTAAATTTGATGAGTTCCCCATCTATCCCCTCATCCAAATCATTGATGAAGATGTTGAAGAGCACTGAGCCCAGAACAGAGCCCTGGGGCACCCCACTACACACATCAAACACACTGTATTTTTAATATTCAGTGCTCAAAGGTTAACTGAAATCTTCGGTTTCTTTTTAAAAACACGAAGAGTGTGCATTAAAAATAGATTTTGATTTATTTAAGACCTGGGAGATATTAAAGGTAGAGCTGTTCAAAAACCAAACACTTTGAAGTTGGACTTGAAGCTGATGCTGCAGGAGAAGCAAAAGTCTCTTTCGAGAGAAGATCAGAAGAGACTCAAAAGAGATTATGGATTTTAAGATGTGGACAATATTATGGTTCACCAGGAGAAGGCAGAAGCATTTAGAAAGAAAAAGTGGCAAAAGAGATTTTTGGCAGTCAAATACTGGATAAAAGAATTGTTCTAAATTAATATCCCTTGAAATCAGTGGGACTTCCAACACATGATTAGTTGGTCTTATTGATTATTATGGGATTGGACTTTCAAACTAACTGATTGTTCAAAAGTAATTATACTCCATGGAATATAAGGCAACAGTAATTGCCTTTCTCTTAAATCAGGTTTTTGTTTTGTTTTGTTTTTTGCAATTTCCAGGCACACTGGAATTTAGTAGAAAGCTCAACAGGGCTTCTGTCTGGGGAAGGTGACAGAATGTTCTTGGAAGATGGAATATTTTAAAAAGCTGTGCAAACAGAAGTGTGAAAGAGCTCCTTCTTGAATGCTCCAGAATATATTAATCTGCCTAATTCTTTTTTTTTTCATATCCATCTTTCCAGAATCCATAATATCCTCAGACCGAAACTTCAAGAACCTCTAGGTGAGAAATGGAAAGAAGACCTAATCCTAATTAAGAGGGAATCCAGATGACCTGGAAAAACTCTAGTTCACATTAAGCTTATATGTCTCAATACAAGAGTCCTTTTTTGGAAATAGTCCCCTTTGTTGGAGTCCATGCAAGTAGTGATCTCAATCATCTCTTGAGAAGAAAACTTGGTCTCTCCCTCTGCATAACATTTGAGTTGGTGCAACTCAAATTCCATTGCTGCCTCTGAAGAGAAAGACTATCTGCTGTCTATACTTTGTCCAGTAAACCTTCTGGAACAGAAGAGGAACAGAACGAGATGCTATCAAGAAAGTTCTAAAACCCATTCAAAGTTTCCAGTTTCTCTTCCAACAATGTCATTAGACCTTAATGACAGACCTAGCTAGGTTTTCCTTGTGCAATTCTACATCAGCAAGCAGAGAAATGAAAAATGGATTGATTTGCTTTTTTGCCAAGACATTTACAAGTTGGAATAAATCTATAAGGAGGGAAACGATGCCCAAAAAATTGTATGTGCAAGGCTGCTTTCCATGTTGTGTTTTGACTGGTGAGTCTTCTGCAGGCTCTGCACTGTTTATATGAAGGTAAGGCAAAGGATCTCAGGATCTTTATCTCCATGATGTTCCACATGGTCATTTCAGAGCAGAATTTCTTGAACTTGCATATGACCTATGTCCTGTATATGCATATGAGATGGAACAATAACCCATCCTTCATATTTGTGTATCAAATATTGTCCAGTTAGGCAGAATCATGTGATGTCCACCACCCATGTCAAAGTACTTTCTTCAGTGTAAGCCCATACTTTTGTTTTATATCAGGTGGATGATCGAAATAACAGGTTCCTGTCTGCTTGCTTGATAATCATTTGGGGTTTTTTCTTAAGTGGAAATGTTGCAAATATTTTAAAATTTGTCTTTCTGGTATTTCTTACCTCATTTGCTGGCTTGGACCCACTTCCTCTGCTACAACCCAACCCTACCAGTCTGGGGTTGGGGAAACTCTCATTTTTTTAATTGTTGTTCATCAGTCAAAGTCAAATGAATTGGAGTGGGATAATAATGAGGTGTAAATATATAACTGTGTCTGATTTGGAACTCAAAGAGGAAAGACTGGATATACAAACATATGTCAACTTGGGGACAAAATCGCTGCCAGATCATTCATGCTGCAAGAGAAATGCGGAATTTCTTCACATCTCTTTCAATGGTAGAAAATAAATACTGAGAGCCAAATTGGGAATTTATGCTTCTAAATTTTAGGATAGCTTCTTTCCCTGGCAGAAATTTACAAAATTCTAGACCATAGAGAAGTATTACACCTCCAATATAAGTGGTCCTCGACTTACGACAACTGCTGCTAAGTGAGATAGTTGTTAAATGAGTGGTGCCCCCATTATATAGCCTTTCTTGCCATAGTTGTTAAGCGGATCACTGCAATTGCTAAGTTAGCAACATGGTTGTTAAGTGAATCTGGCTTCCCCATTGAGTTTGCTTGTCAGAAGGTCGCCAAAGTTGATCACATGACACTGCATCTGAATTTTGATCACATGACCATGGGGCTGCTGCAACAGTCATAAGTGTGAAAAACAGACAGAAGTCACTTTTTTTCAGTGCCATTATACCTTCAAATGGTCACTAAACAAATTGTTGTAAGTCAAGGACTACTGGTACTGTTATGATCCATTAATTGCTTGGCCAAATTTTAACTATTAAAAAATATATCTTTCTGTTTCCTAAACATTTTTTTTCCCTAGAACTTCATTAACTCTAAAAATGAGTCTCGGATTTTGAGAGGCAGTGTTTTTCCCATTTATTTTTATGAGGAGCTGCAAAAGAAGTGGACACTAATTAAAGATACACTATAAATACATCTGTAATGCTAGAATTTTGACAAGAAAAAACTAATAACATGTTGGAGGATGTGACTGAGAACTGCTAGTTTCACCTAAGATATCCAGTGGCTTCTTTTTGACATGGACATTAATTTATTAGAACTGTTATACTTTTCAAATGGGAAATAACTGAGAGATAACTCTACCCTGTAAGGATGGTGCTGACCTTAATGATGAGGTGATGCAGGTTTCTATGTTTGAAAGAAGATTAAATTGGAATCCATTAAACCTCCTTAGGCCATAAAGGCAGAACTTGCAGAATGCAAATAAGTTGCCAATAGCTTTTTTCCGTTTAAAACTATCTGTAAATGAAACATTCCTCCTAAAATCTCTCATTCCTCAAAGAGCTGAAGTAAGCATAAGAAAAGCAGATTCATGGATTGCTCAAATCAAACAGCCCCAAACAATTTTGTCCTCTCTGGGTTCCCATATGCAAGAGAACTTAAGGTCCCCTTGTTTCTCTTCTTCTCAGTCATGTTTGCACTCACTNTTGCACTCACTCTTGCTGGAAATTCACTGATCATCTTGGTGGTGATCTCTGACCTTCAACTGCACAAGCCCATGTACTGGTTCCTGTGTCATCTTTCCATCCTGGACATGGCCGCCTCAGCTGTGGTGGTCCCTACAGTTATTGCAGGATTCAATCCTGGGGGGAATATTATCTCTTTTTCTGGATGTGTGACTCAAATTTTTTTTTTCAACTTCTTGGGATGTGCAGAAAGCCTTCTCTTCACCTTGATGGCTTATGACCGCTTCTTGGCCATCTGTAAACCACTCCACTATGGCAATATCATGAGCTGGAGAGTCTGTCTTGTCCTCTCCTTGGGTACCATAATTGGTGGCTGCCTCAACTCTACATTTCAGACATCGCTCACTTTTCGCTTGCCTTATGGACAAAGAAACTATATTGACTATGTCTTCTGTGATATTCCTGCCATATTGAAGTTGGCTTGTGCTGATACAAAACTTAATGAGTTGATGACCTTCATTGATGTTGGCCTTGTAGCAATGACTTGCTTTCTTCTTATCCTAGCATCCTATGTTTACATCATCATGGCTATTCTAAGAATTAGTAGTAGTGAAGGACGGCGCCGAGCTTTCTCAACTTGTACTGCACATGTTAGTGTGGTGGTCATATACTACCTGCCTGTGGTCTACCATTATCTGAGACCAGCTTCTCAGGACTCCATGGATGGTGTGATAAGCATGTTTTACACCACAGTAACCCCTTTGTTGAACCCACTAATATATACCCTTAGGAACAAGGAGATGAAAACTGCTCTGCTGAAACTCTGGGGTGGGAATGCAGAGTAGGTAGCAGAAAATATGTAAAATAATTTTATATTTATTTTTTAAAAATAAAAATGGTGAATAGTCATGTTTGTTTCGAGTTTTGAATGTGTAAATTATCCTATTTTAGGGACTCTTCATCTTTGAGGAGATGTTAAGAAATTGATGGAGCTAGGTTAAGTTTTTTTAAAAGTACAGATAAATAACTCCTTTCATATGACCTACTGTATGCAGTTTTGTGTCATCTTTCTTTCATAATTCAAGGAATTATATCTTGTTTAGAAGGGGAAAGAGAAGAGGAAACATGACCAACTCCTTCGTACAACCTTTTTACAATGGTTGTTAAGTGAATGCCATAGTCATTAAGGGAACCCATGGTTCACAATGGGGCCAGTTTTGCTGAAAATTGGAAATAACTGCCAACTTTCAGCAAAACTGTCATAAAACACAGTCATGTAACTATGGAACAATGTAAACAGCCATAATTGTGGCTGTGTTGCCAAGTGCCTGAAATTGAGTTATGTGACTGCAGGGAGTGACCATTAGAAGTCTGGAACTGAGTCATAAGTGACCCCCATGTAGTTATGTTGTCACTATGAATGATTGCCAGTCATAAATTGAGGATTACCTGTATTCAGAATGCAACCTTTCTATAATTGGAGAATTAAAGAGGAAACAAATAGGTCTTGAGTGATTCATAGATTTGCTAAAGAAGACACAGGACCTCATCTATGTTCTCAAATGACATTTCAAGCAATTGAAAGAGCAACAGAAATGACTTGATTATAAGGTCCACCTCATCTAATACTCTCAAGAAAGCAGCACTCTTGAAAGTGGCATAGTTTCAATAGGAACTTTTATTGGAAGATAGTGACAGCAGAGAAGCAAGGCAAGATCTGAATATTTCCCATGCAAAAATGTTGCATTAAGCATTCCTGTATAACCCCTCCCCAGTGCCCAACTGTCCAGTTTGACCGGCCAATCCGGTTGTTGTTATGGGAAGTTGTTATGGGAACCAGTTCTTGCACACCTCAGTTTCCTCCCAGCAAAGGGGAGATAAGGCAGATGGCCCTAGGCACATTCCTCCCTCCCCTTTCACACCCAACAAGATATATCAAAGTGGAAAAGAACAAAGTGAAGGAAATACATCCTAGAGCCCCCTTTCCCCAGTGCTAAACCTCGCTCCTCCCAACAGAATGGCAAAACCTAAAATGGCATGAAGTAAAAAAAGAATTAAGTCGAAATGAATAAATGAATGGAGGGTGTGACATTGATCTTGGTAGCAAAAGGCAGACTTTTACTTCATATTTGTGGCAAAGGAAAGGAACATCCACAGTAAAAAAATAATCAAGATATTGGGTTTCTCAGTCTTCCATCATGCAATGATAGTCAAGTTCTTTTCTGCCCTTGAGATGCTCAACCATTGCTTGACCATTTTTCTTCAAGCACATCATGATGGTCCACTTTTTATTAAGTTTTCATAAATAAACTACAAGATGAAGGAAGAGAATTTGAGAATTTGCTCTCCGGTATGATTGGATGCTGGCCTTATTGCAAAGGTGGGGTAGCAATCGCCCTTGTGTCATATGACTTTCTTGGGTCAACAAATTCTGACCCAGAATGGGAGAGCTCACCACAGTCAACTCACTATGGCCAACTTGCCATGGGACAGCTCACTGCAGGACAATTCAAATATTCAATTTAGTCATTTAAAATAATTTACAATTATTTTAATTTTTGTCATTTACATTTCATTTTGTTCCTCCTTTTGTAATGATTCCATTCCACTATTTCTTCATTATTAGTATAATTCTTGTCCTGTGGTGAGTTGTCCCATGGAGTATTGGCCACAGCAAGTTGGCTGCAGCAAATTGTTCTAGACTCTGTTCCTGACCAGCTCATTAGATCTAGGTGCAATGGCTTAGAGATACTTCTCTTCCCTTAAAGCAGGGGTGTCAAACTGCCAGCCTGGGAGCCGGTTTCATTATATCGAAGCCGCGCCAACCCCATTGCCGGCAATGCAAAAAGAATCGTGATACGTCGCAACATGTCACATGACGTGGTGAGTTTGACACCCGTGCCTTAAAGCAAACTGTGTTGCCTGATCATCCATTGCCTTTAATTCTAACATTGTCTTCATCTGGTGTCAGGTCTCAAAAACCAAGAATGACATGAAGAGTTACAGTATTTATGAGTAGTTGATTGCTTACAGACTGAATCTTGCTACACTAAAGCATCTGTATAACTATTGTTGTTGTTAGTTGCGAAGTCGTGTCCGACCCATCGCGACCCCATGGACAACGTTCCTCCAGGCCTTCTTGTCCTCTACCATCTTCTGGAGTCCATTTAAGTTCACGCCTGCTGCTTCAGTGACTCCATCCAGCCACCTCATTCTCTGTCATCCCTTTCTTCTATTGCCCTCAATATTTCCCAGCATTAGGCTCTTCTCCAGTGAGTCCTTCCTTCTCATTAGGTGGCCAAAGTATTTGAGTTTCAACTTAAGGATCTGGCCTTCTAAAGAGCAGTCAGGGTTGATCTCCTCTAGGACTGACCAGTTTGATTGCCTTGCAGTCCAGGGGACTCACAGGAGTCTTCTCCAGCACCATAGTTCAAAGGCCTCAATTCTTTTGCGCTCAGCCTTTCTTATGGTCCAACTTTCATAGCCATACATTGCAACTGGGAAAACCATAGCCTTGACTATACGTACTTTTGTTGGCAGGGTGATGTCTCTGCTTTTTAGTATGCTGTCTAGATTTGCCATATACTGCTCTCTTTCTGCCTACCAGAAATTCCAAGTTTCACTTGTTCTTTGACCTCTGGAAAGGAGTCATTCCCTTCTGCAATTCCAGGTTACATTCCACCACATCTGGAGTAGGAAGTGGCAATGAGGCAAGGGAATAGAGGGTTGTATTCAAAGCAGAAGAGTTTGTGTCATTCTCTGAACTTGGTTGTTGGTTTGCAAACATTTCATTACCCGACTAGATAACACCATCAGTCTGAGTGAGTATGAGGTTTGCTTCCTGTTTATACAGAAGATCAGGAGAAACAGACAAAAAAGCTCAAGGATTTTAAGTAGGAGGAATATTATAAGTTATCAACAGTAATACTGTATAGCATAAGGGTTTTAGGAGAAGAGATATATAATGCTGGGGGATAACAGAGAAGAATAACTTTGTAGTCATGTGCAGGATAAAATAATTCTGAATTACTTCCCATTGGAAACAATAGAATCTTTACTCAATGGCTAATAATTCTGTTGGATAATTATTCATCTGAATTTTCAACCTAATCTATAGTTGAAAATAATTGTGCCCCAGTTGAATTTCTGGGTATCATAATTGCCTTTCCCCAAAATTAGCAATATTCTAAAATAATTCTCAATGGAATTTGATGGAACGGCATTCAACAGCATTCCTTTCCCTAACTCTTGATAATAAAGATATTGTGATTAATAAACACACAACATTTAAAAGATGTCATGGGAGAAATATAGAAATGCTGCTAAAAGGATGCACCAGGATATATAATTACTTATTTCTTCATTTCAAACCGAGAGTCCATAAATTGAAAGAATCATAATACCTTCATAACACATCTGTGATGAGAAAGAGAGAGAACACCTAATCCTTATTGAGAAGGATTCAGCAAGACTTGGAATATCATACAAAACTAGAACACAAACGCTTACAACATGCCAATAATTCACAACAGCTGACCACCTTTTTGGAATTGCAACATCTTATTTAGGTATTCATGCAACTCATTCTCTCAGCTATCATTTTGGAAAGTAACCTTAACCTTCTCAATTTGATTGAAGATTTCTCTGGTACAACTGGGGGGAAAAAAGCAGTCTCTGAAAGGAAAGATCATCTGTTTTTCACAAATTGTCTCAGAGAAACAGAATGACATGTTATAAAGCTAAAAATCAGAAACCATTGAGTTAGTGCACTTAGTATTGTGTTATGACCAATGATTTATTTTGATTGTAGTTGTGGAATATTGCTTATTCGTATCTTCAGCAGATCATATCTAGCTGAAAGGTAATGCAAATAGTATAGATGACAGGATATCTGTGGTTTTCCACAGTCATTTGGGGGGAGGAGATACTTTTCAAATTTGTACATATTCAGGAGTATTAGAGGGAATTTGCTAAATAAGTTTCACTTCAAGATACTTTCCTAGCAACTTCCCTTTCTTCATGAAAGGGCCTGCTCAGAATTTTGTTAGATAGATGATAGATATGAAATAGAAAGTAAAAATAGTAGGTCTTTCTCCACCACACTGAATATTTATTTATTTAATGTTTTTTTAAATGTATTTTATGTACTGTAGCTGCCCCTTAACATGTGACAGAAATAAAATGATGTTATATTGTTTTGTAGATCTGAAAAAAGTAAGTAGATTCAAGTGATACAAAATGCACAGAAGCTGTCAGGGACGTCAGGGACCCAGTAGGAAATATCTCCAGACAACTTGTCTCTTAGAGTAGATCATTGATCAAAGACTTCAAGTATATATAAGAATAACTGACACATGGAATGTCCAAATCAATCAGCCCCACATGACTTTATCCTTTCTGGGTTTCCATATCCACAAGGGTTCAAGCTACCATTGCTGCTCTTCTTTTCAATCATGTTTGCCCTCACCCTTTCTGGAAACTTTCTGATCATCTTGGTGGTGATCTCTGACCTTCAATTGCACAAGCCCATGTACTGGTTCCTTTGTCATCTCTCTATCCTGGACACGGCCTTTTCAGCTGTGGTGGTTCCCAAAGTTATTGTAGGCTTCAGTTCCAGAGGAAAAATCATTTCCTTTGCAGGTTGCGTCACACAGGTATTGTTTTTGAACTCTGTTGGATGTGCAGAATCTTTTCTTTACACCTTGATGGCTTACGACCGCTTCTTGGCCATTTGTAAGCCACTCCATTATACCAACATCATGAGCTGGAAAGTTTGTCTCTTCCTTTCCTTGGGTACCATAATTGGAGGCAGCCTCAACTCTGCATTTCTGACATCACTCACCTTTCATTTGCCTTATGGAGAGGACAACTATATTGACTATATCTTCTGTGATGCTCCATCCATCCTGAAGCTGGCTTGTGCTGATACAAAACTTAATGAGTTGATGATCATCACTGACATGGGTTTTATTGCAATGGCCTGCTTTTTCTTCATCCTAGCCTCTTATGCTTACATCATCACAGCCATTTTGAAGATTAGTAGCAGTGAAGGTCGACACAGAGCATTCTCCACTTGCTCTGCTCATCTTACTGTGGTGTTCCTATACTACCTGCCTGTGTTTTATCGCTATATGAGGCCAGCATCTCAGGACTCCATGGATAGTGTTGTAAGTATGTGCTACACCACCATCACCCCTTTGTTGAACCCAGTGATATACACACTTAGGAACAAGGAGATTAAAATTGCTCTGCTGAAACTCTGGAGTGGGAATCCTGAATAGACAATAGGAAGTATACCCATGTTTATGTTTTTAAAAAGAAACATGGTGAATAGTCAAGTTTACATCATCCTTTTAGGATGGAAATCTTAATTTTATGGATCTACTGAAATTTTCTACCAACCACTCTTAAAGTATGGATATGGCTGCTCAAATTCCATAGAAAGGCACAAGGAGCTCATTAGAAAATTGGGGATAGGTCTGGGCTGTGTCCTTCTTAATCTTGGAGTGAGGATGATCTGCTTAGAGGTGTAAACAATCAGCATCTCAAGTTGGACCAATGGTCCTTCCACCTGCGGGAGGTTTCAAGAGAAAGCTTGAACAGATGCTCAGGAAAGGATCTGAGATGTAAACAATGCTGAAGGAAGCCTAAAGTTTACAGAGCAACTATTCCCATCAGGTGCTGCTTTGTGCTTCTCCTAGAGAAGTCCTCATCCAGCCAAACCTTGAAAACAGTTGTTCACAAAGTCCTTTTTCAGCCAGCTTCTGTTAGCTCTGCTGTCTTTGACACAGAAGAGAAAGAATTCCATCACATCATCCTCTCCACTGTTTCTCATTAGACTTTTCCTGTACTACTGGCTGAAATTCCACTGCCTCCTACAAGACCTGTATGAATGGATCGCAACATATAGGGGGAAAAATCAAAGGGTAAAAGAATTATTAGGCAACTAATTTTTATTCAAAAGCTACTGTATGGGCGAGTTTATAGATGACTGTACCTGTTTGAAATAACTCCTCTGAATGTCTTTGTGTGTACTTCTTTCATGCTGTAGGAGTCTCTCCGATATTATAATCTGAATAAACATTGTTCTTTTGCTTTGTTATGCAGGGAACATGAGCAATAGCACATTGTATGTTCAATTTGCAGATACCACACATAGCTCTTTCTCTCTAAACACAGCAGAGATAGTAAGAAGATAATTATGCAATCTTTTACCCTGACTTGTAATGATGCTGACATTTTTCTGGGGAGCAAAAATAATGTGGAAATACTGCTGCTTTCTCTTCTGTTCCCTGTCAATAATCATATAGTGCAGCTGTCTCCTGTAGTGAGTTACTGAATTTCAGGTGGGCACTGCACAGAACTGCACATAAGAAAACTCAAGATGGTAGCTTCATTGGGGTTCTACATGGGGCTGAAACCACCATGTTGACTTTTTGGACCAATTCTTTGAATGCCCTGGCAATGTATATGTAGGACCTAAAACCATAAGATGAAGTAAGCGTATTGGGGAATTGAAAGAGTTTATATAATATAATATAATAATAAAGTTGGAAGGGACCTTGGAGGTCATCGAGTCCAACCCCTTGCTCAGGCAGGAAACCCTACACCATTTTATTTATTTTGCTGTATTTTGGTTGCTGGTGTTGTTGCAATGGAAGAGGCTTATCACAAGTCTTGTTTGATGCATCCTTCCTTAGTCTAGGGATCCTGACCTTATGACAGGTTTTGTATATCGGGGCCCAGAGGTACCTTTCTTCCCTTACATAAATCTATTTCCCTATTATACTTATATTTAAATCCAAATTCTCTTCATTTGGATTGGGAGAAAGATGGTACCAAGGATTGAAGAACCTTATTGATTATTTAAAAAGAAGAGAGGGAGGGGAAAGGGAGAGGGAGGAGGAGGAGGAGGATTTGCATAGATTGTCATCACTCATAACTTCTTCCATTAATTATACACATAAATTCTGCCATTATTCAAGGTATCTTGACACTGAAATCAGAGGAAAAATACGGAAAAGAATACATGTCTGGTGTTATAAATTAAAAAAAATATTTAATTCAAGATTCCTAGCAAGAAAAGGCTTCTTCTGAATATCTTTTTACATGCTTCTCCCATGCTTTAGGAATCTCTTTGATATTGCCATTTCAATAAACTGTCATGGTTCTGATAGATGAGACCAATTAAAAGAACTTCAAGGCAAGGAATTCTTCCTCAAAGAACAATTTTATTTGGCTACAACATAATGGCACATACAAAGGTGAATCCAAGACTAAATTCCCCTCCCCCTGGTTACAAAATTGCAAGTTGCAATTCCCACCCCACTTAGAAGTCATAAATCACATTCACCAATTGTTACTAAATGCAGGCACTCCTCCCAGATCTCCAGCCTGCTAAAATGTTATCATTAATGACCTTGGTTCCCATACTTGAGAATTGTTATGGCTAGCTTAAAACTACACTTCCCCCCTCCTTCTATTCTAAATATGTGGCAACCGAAAACGAAATGAAAATGGCTTCAGTTCAATTCATTGCAGAGTTGACATTAACATTGTATTTGTGTGACTTTATTCATTAAATTTGAAATATAGCACAGGATTAAGAAAACTTGACATTCAGTGTAGCTATGTGTTCCCTAATAAAAATGTCAAATATTTTGACAGGCAAACTTGTATATGATTCCATTCTTTGTTTAAACCTGAATTTTCTCGACTGCAGTTGGAATATTTGGGAAAGAAGCATTCTTGGTATCTTCTGATACTTGATAAATAGGTTTTTAGCCTGCCCCCTTTCCAGTCATCTCAAGGCTAAATGAAACAATAATATAGGATTCAACGATATTATCTTTTATACAGGATAAATTTTTAGAAAATGAACAGCAAAATGTCATTCATGAAAAATTATGTCCAATTTCTTATATTTAAAAAGAAAAATAAGATGATTCAATTACAGTGACAATGGGTGCCTCCTTGGCAGAACTGAAGAACCAGAACTTCCTGGAGAAATTTGTCTCTGTGATCACTAAGGTTCAATATTGACTTGATGGCACATGTTCAAGATTATTGTGTGGCAGTGGACAGCAACACCCACAAGAGAAGTCAAGATGGTGGCTCTCTTGGTGTTATGTCATGTGGTTGCAGCCACTATGGTGACATTTAAGTTCAAATCTTTGAAAACCCTGTGTCAGGCACAAGTGAACAGGAAGAGGAACTGAGTTCTATTCATTTCAAATTTATTACGTCTTACCTATACACATGAATCTGATCTACTAATCGTCAAGACAAATTGCCACTAGATAAGAAACAGTGGAATTTACACAGGGTTGGACTAAGGTCTCTTGTGGGAGCGTACCACCTCCAAACTGATGACACATTTGACCTTGCTTTCGAGCTCAGCCTGTTCATCTCCTACATCAGAGGAATGAACATGGAACAACCTGCCTCCAGAAGCGGTGAATGCTCCAACACTGGAGGTTTTTAAGAAGAGACTGGACAGCCATTTGTCTGAAATGGTATAGGGTTTCCTGCCTGAGCAGGGGCTTGGACTAGATGACCTCCAAGGTCCCTTCCAACTTTACTATTATTATGATGATGATGGCTCCTTAGAGATAACTTTTGTTATCCTTTTTTGCAACTATAAATTAATGCAACATCCATTTCCTTGGACCTTTTGTTTCCACTGCAAACATAACCAGCAAAATGAACAGGTCCTTTTCCAAATCAAAATTAACATACAATCATAGACTAAAATGAGAAATAATGTTTAGCCAAAAAGGGAGTACTCTGGTACAAGGTCAGATCACATACATTAGAGGTACAATTTTAGTAAGGCATACCCAAGAATGAACCAAATCCTGGTGTTTCTTCCTAAAAACACATATATGTATCCAGAATACATAAAACAGTGAGATCTGCTATATCATTATGACTTGTAATGTTTCCTGACTAGGGCAGCAAACCTCGCTGCCCAAGATGAGTAAAAATAAATCAGGAAAGAGACAAGATGTATCGTGGATTTCAAGATGAAGTCAAAATTATAATTGATCAAGGGGAAAGCTGAAATTCTAACAAAGCATTTGGAGGAGGAAAAAGTTAACCCAAATGGTAAGGCAGAGAAATGACTGACAGTCAATTCTGGAGTAAAAAAAATTGTTCTGAATTAATTCCCATTGGAAACAATAGGATCATAACTCATGGCTAATTATCTCTTTGATTATTATGTGTGCAAACTTTAAAATTTACTAATTGTTTGAAAGTAATTGTTCCCCAGTGGACTTTCTGGTAATCATAATTGCCTCTCTCTTAAATCAGCAATATTTAAAATAACATGCACTATCTGTAGGGAATAAAGGCAGAGTGTTCGCTGAAAATGCAATATTTTAAAAAGATATGGAAACAGAAGTATCTAAATGCTCCCACTTGGAGAAATGAAGATACATGAGTCTGCCCAATTCTTCACTTCACACTGAAAGGTCATATCAAACAGGAGTTCATCACAACGTCACAACAGACCAAAGCTCTCTGGATGGAAAAGAATGAAAACACCTATTCCTAATTAAGAAGGCATCTAAAGACTTGGAATAACATACTAACTCACAACATATAAGCTTAAAACAAGCTAACTTTTCAAAACAGCTGATTGCTTTTTTTTTTTGGAACTTCAACACCTTGCAATTCAGTCTCCCATTTTGTAAAGAAGTTCTTAAGATGGTTTTCTGCATTCTCAGTTTGGCTGAAGATCTCCTTCTCCTCAAATAAAATTGCAGTCTCTGAAAAGAAAGATCATCTGCTGTCCATAAATTGCCTAATGGAAACTCAATGGCATTTTTAACTATAAAGCTAAAAATCAGAAAGCAAATCATTTAAATGCACATCAATAGCTTCCATCTGCTATTCTGCAACTGCATTAGCAAGTTGTGGTAGTCCTGACAAAGATATAATTTTGCCAATTGCAATCCATTTTACATGAGCAACCACAGAGTAGAGGAAATTCAATAGCTTCTTCCTCAACATATTCACAGTATCGGAAATGGTCATTGAAAGGAAAGTTATGCCCCTCAAAGGAATAATCGACAGTGAGTTCAAAGGTCTCTTTAGTACTGTGTCATTGCATGATTGCTGATTGCTAATTTATTGTTAGGATTTATGATTGTTATGACTGAATATTGTTTCTTTGTATCACCAGTAGATTGTATCAAGTTGAAAAAGCAATGTTATAGTAAGCCACAAGATCTGGAGGGAGAGACTTTTCGAACTTCAAATACATATGAAATAAAAGGAAAAAGAGCAGTTTTTTTTCTCCATCACATTGAATATTTATTAATTTAATAGTTTTCAAATGTTTTTTATACAGTGGTGCCATGACATATGACAGAATAAGGATGATGTGATATTGTTTTCTACATCTGGAACAAAAGTGCACACAGTAAGTAAACTCAAGTCTAACAAATTATGCAGAAACTCTCAGAAATGTCTACCTGGTAGTAACTAACTCCAAGCAAAGTGCTCCATTAGATTGACTCATTGCTCAAAGACCTGGATACATATAAGAATAACTAACACATGGAGTGTTCCAACCTATCAGCCCCAAATGAGTTTATCCTCTCTGGGTTTCCATATCCACAAGGGTTCAAGCTACCCTTGCTTCTCTTCTTCTCAATCATGTTCGCCCTCACTCTTTCTGGAAATTCTCTGATCATCTTGATGGTGATCTCTGACCTTCAATTGCACAAGCCCATGTATTGGTTCCTATGTAATCTCTCCATCCTGGACATGACATTATCAGCTGTGGTGGTTCCCAAAGTTATTGCAGGATTCAACATCTTGGGAAGGGTCATATCCTTTTCAGGGTGTGTCACACAGGTATTCTTTTTGAACATTGTTGGGTATGCAGAATGTTTTCTTTTCACCGTGATGTCTTATGACCGCTTCTTGGCCATTTGTAAACCACTTCACTATGGCAACATCATGAGTTGGAAATTGTGTCTCATCTTCTCTCTGGCTACCATAATTGGAGGCTGCATCCATGCTGCCTTTCAAACTTCTCTCACCTTTCATTTGTCTTATGGAGAGGACAATTATATTGACTATGTCTTCTGTGATGTTCCACCTGTCTTGAAGCTGGCTTGTGGTGACATACATTTTAAAGAACTGATTATCATCATTGACATGGGCTTTGTAACGATGACCTACTTTCTCCTCATCCTAACATCTTATGTTTACATCTTCACGGCCATTTTGAAGATCAGTAGCCGTGAAGGATGGCACAAAGCTTTCTCCACTTGCTCTGCCCATCTTACTGTGGTGTGCTTATACTTCCTCCCTGTGTTCTATCATTATTTGAGGCCGGCTTCTCAGGACTCCATTGATAGTGTGTTAAGTGTGTTCTACACCACCATCACCCCTTTGTTGAACCCACTAATATATACACTTAGGAACAAGGAGATGAAAACTGCTCTGCTGAAACTCTGGAGTGGGAATCCAGAATAGATAGCAGCAAGTAAACCCAAGAAATGTTTAAGATTTTTAAAAATAGTCTAATTCATGTCATCAAAGCTATTTTACGGCTACACCCAAATTTTCTATTGACAACTATTAAAAAATAGATATAGCTGATCAAATTGTATAGAAAGCAGAGCAGCTGATTAGAAACATGAGCACCAGCAGATTCTTTCAAATCACATAGTGTGTTGTACGGAAAGATTGGGTAAAATATTGCTGCTTTCTCTTCTGTTGTTGTCATGAATAGTACAGATCAGTGTGCAGTTGTTTCCTGCGGTGACTTGCTGAATTTTAAGAGAATTATTGATCTGAGCAGCAAGGAGTATAAGAATAATTTTCCAGATGAACTTTACTTGAGAAATGAGATCTTCCCAAGTTTTTCATATCCCCCTCCATTCTGATTGGTCTCTCGGTTGACTTAATTTAGCTCCTTCAATCTAATTCAGTCCTCACTTCTCAGCTTCATCACCTATTTCTTGCATTCCACCTATATGATCTTCTTATTCTAATGTTCCTCACCAAGTCTTGACCGTAAAATTGGACTGTCATACTATGAGAGTTAGTATGGATGGAAGAGTGATATGTACCTGAAGGATTAAGAACACTTGATATTCAGTGTAGCCAGTGGTGGGATTCAAATATGTGAACAACCACTTCTCTATGTGGATGCCACTTCCAGAAGTCCATTCTGGGCCTGGGCAACAAAAAATTAGTTACCGGTTCTGCTGAAGTGGTGCAAACCAGCTGAATCCCACCACTGAGTGTAGCTACATGTTCTCTAATAAAAATATGTCATATATTTTTGCAGACAAACTTGTATGTGACTCATTTCTTTGTTTAAATCTTAATTTTCTCTGTTTAATTTGTAATATCTGGGAAAGAAGCATTTCTTTGTATATTTACATTTCAAGGCTAAACAGAATAAAATAAAATAAACAACAATAATCAATTCAATAGTATATATATATATATATATATATATATATATATATATATATATATATATATATATATATATATATATATATATATATATATATATATATATATATATATATATATATATATATATATATATATATATATATATATTTTAAATGGAGAAAAAATGGTTGGAAAATCAAAAGCAATTTTTAATTTATTTTTTTATCCATGGGAATAGAATAGAGCTGGAAGGGACCTCGGAGGTCTTCTAGTCTAGCCCCCCGCTCAAACAGGAGAACCTATACCATCTCAGACAAGTGACTGTCCAGTCTCTTCTTAAAAACCTCCAGTGATGGAGTGCCCACGATTTCTGAAGGGAAGCTGTTCCACTGGTTAACTGTCCTCACTGTTAGGAAGTTTCTCCTTAATTCCATTTGCTTCTCTCTTTGGTCAGTTTCCAACCATTGTTTCTTGTCCTGCCCTCTGGTGCTTTGGAGAATAATTTGACCCCCTTTTCTTTGTGGCAGCCCCTCAAATACTGGAATGCTGCTATCAATGTCACCCCTATTTCTTCTTTTCTTTAGACTGGCCAAACTCAAGTCCTGCAGCCGTTCTTCATGTTTTAATCTCCAGGCCTTTGATCATCTGAGCTGTTCTTCTCTGAGCTTTTTCGGTGTTATTCAGTGTCAATTTGTTACATCAAAAACAAAAATAAAGTGATTCAATTACGGTGACAATAAGTGAAACAAAGACCTGAAGAACCAGGCTGATTCTCTTGGAGAAAATCAATCTATCTGCTCATCAAGGCCCAACATTGATGGAACATGTTCAGCATTATCATGTGGCAGTGGACAAGAATGTCCCCAAGAAAAATTAAAATGGTGGATTTCTTGGTTTTATGCCATGTGGTGGCAGCCACCATCTTGACTTTTTGGCCAATTTTTTGAATGCCCTGGCAATCAATATATATGATGGAGCCTCATACAGAAAATCATAAAATCAGGGGGAAAATAGGAAACAATACATGCCCGGTGGTATAAATAAACACAAATCATAAATATTTCTTTAGTTCAGATTTCTAATAAGGTAGCACTTGCTCACATGTAAAGAGATATATAGACTTCCATAAATCATAAAGTTAGGGGTCCCTACCATTTTTGTTATCTTTTTAACATACCCAACTATAAATGGATACAATATCCATTTCCCTAGTCCTTTTGTTTTCATTGGAATCATAAGTACCAAAACCAATAGAGAATCTTCCAAACCAAATTAATGTAGAATCACAAAATCAAGTGAAAAATAATGTGTAGTCAAAAGGGAAGTATTCTTGAACAAGGCCAGATCATGTACACTAAAGATCCACGTTTAATACTGCATACCCATGAATTAACCGAATCCCTCCTTTTCTTTTTAAAAAGAAGTCTTGAAAAAGCACCTTTGGGATTCCTAAAAACACACATCATATCCAGAATATATTTAGATTACATGAGATAGTAAACTTTGCCTTATCCATATGACCTTTATACTTTTCAAAGATGTGTAAAAATAAATCAGGAAAGAGGCAAGTAAGATCATGGATTTTGAGGTGAGGACAACATTATGACTGATCAAGTGTAAATCAGAAATTCTCTCTAGATGTTTGGAGGAGGAAAAAAGTAACACAAATAGTAAGGCAAAAAAAATGACTTGGGCAGTCAGCTCTGAAATAAAATCATTGTTCTGAATTAAGTCACATGTGGGATCGCAAAATCCCGGGGTCCCGCTCCCTGCAGGACGGTGGTGATGTACGTTGGCCTAAACCAACGGGCCTCGCTTTAGATCAGGAAACACACGGGCAACATGCTTCTTCAGGTGAGATGGCAGGCAAAGACCCTCAAGCCTCTCCGTGCCTCCCTTTTATTCGTACATTAGCATAATCAAGGGGGGGGTG
>NW_015391475.1:50131-52688 GCF_001527695.2 Protobothrops mucrosquamatus
TTCCAGCAAGCGGACCTGACCTAGGGTGGATTTTACATTGGGTTTTAAATATTCGGAAGACGCAACATTAAAATTCGGTTTAATTCGGTTTTAAGGGGGGGATTGTATATATGTTCTGGTTTTAAATATGTTGTGCGCCGCCCTGAGTCCCTGTCGGGAGAAGGGCGGCATATAAATTAAATTAAATAAAATAAATAAAATAAATATAAAAACACATGTAAACAGAAGACTCAAAATACTCCTGGAGTCATGAAGATTTATGATGCTGCCTAATTCTTCACATTGAGAGGTCTTATTAAGCAGGAGTTCATAAGATCCTCAGAACAAAACTCCAAGTACCTCTAGATTTCAAAGGGGAAAAAATCTCAGTGTAATTGAGAAGAACTATCATGGCTTGGTGGAGACTTGGCATACCACAAACCTGTATCTCACAATAACTGACTTTTTTAAAAAAAAAAACAGGCTACATTTGTTGGGTTTTTTGCAATTAATTATGCCAACTAAAGTTTGGAAAGAAAACATGATATCTTCAACTCTATGCTCGGTTTAGGACTCCATCTTGGAGCAACGAAAAGTACATTGCTATCATCAAGACAAAGCTTGTTTGTTTTCTATAAGGAGTCCAGTGAACCTAAGAAAGAAAATTAAAAGTTTGTTCATCGAAATATTCCACCAGCTCTTCTGGGAGCAGCATTGGAACTGCTGTCCTTTCAATCCTACCAACCAATTTCACTTTGGAAAAGAAGAGAAATGAATTGAGTCACTCCTTCCTCAAAATTTTTATTTATTTATCAACTTTTAAACCACAGAGAGAAACTCAGCATTGTACACTATATGAATTACAATGTTGGAATAGGTCTGTGAAGAGGCAAATGATGTCCCAAAAATCTATGTACAGTACAATGCTGGTTTTGCATGCTGTGCGATGATCTGTGAATCTTCTGGAATTTCAGCATTGTTGTTAAAAGGTATATTAGGCTAACGTAAATTATTTTTCACATTTCACATTTATTTTATGTCACTTATATCTACCTTATAAGGTGACTCAGGGCCACATGATCATTTGAAGATGGACATTTTTCAACTTGTATATGGAATGTGTATGTGCATATAAGATGGAAATTTGAGTTGGATCTTGTCCTTCCTATTTTCACATGAGATACTTTCTCATGGTTTCTCAAGAATTGCATGGTTTCCTCCCCAGTGTAAAAGCTGTTTATTCCCCAGCTCCACACAATCTTCTGTTAGATTGATGGAAGCTTCACTCCTATCTTTTTTCTATGAAGCTTATATGCAGAATCAGATTTCTTCCACCCATGTAAAAGGACTTCCATCAACTCCAGAACCATATTTCATTTTCCTATCAGTTTGATGTGTGAAGGAAAACATTGCAGTGATTTTGCTTGGTGGCCTTCAGTTCTTCTCAAGAGGTTATCTGGCAAGATATTTGAAAATGATCTTTCTCTGGCATTTCTGACCTCACCAGCTATGTTGGGGACATTGGTTCTCTTGTAGCCCAATCTGTTAGTCAGTGGTTAAATATGAACAAGATAAGCACAAGATAATTGAAAAAATACGCTTCCGACGTCATAATACATTCTTCTTTCCAGCTCTTATTTCTTTCCAAATAACATAGAATTTTGAGACATAAGGAGTATTTCTCTTCCACATGTTCATGGTTGGTCCATAGGGATGCACTCTCTGGATCCATGCAAATGTAGGCAAGATTTTAGATATTAAATTCTTGTTTTTCTGGGCAAGATACAAGATCTTTCAGGAAAATAATTAAGTCCGAAAGGGCATCTCCCACATTGAGACTTAATATAACTCCTTTTATCATAAAATCTCACCTGCTCCACAGGTTGGGTGATTAAAGCAAAAGTACTATATGGAGTGCCCAAATCAAACAGCACCAAATGAATTTATCCTCTCTGGGTTTCCTTGTACAGAAGAATTAAAGGTCCCCTTGATTCTCTTCTTCTCAACCATGTTTGCACTTACCATTTCTGGAAATTCTCTGATCATCTTGGTGGTGATCTCGGACCTTCAACTGCACAAGCCCATGTACTGGTTCCTCTGTCAACTCTCTATCCTGGACATGGCCTTTTCAGCTGTGGTGGTTCCCAAGGTTATTGCAGGCTTCAATTCTAGAGGAAAGATCATTTCTTTTCCAGGGTGCATAACAGAGGTGTTCTTTTTTACCCCTGTTGGGTGTGCAGAATGTTTTCTCTACACTTTGATGGGTTATGACCGCTTTTTGGCCATTTGTAAACCACTCCACTATAGCAACATCATGAGCTGGGAAACCTGTCTCACCCTCTCCTTGGGTACCATAATTGGAGGCATCCTCAATTCTGCATTTCAGACAACTATCACCTTTCATGCACCTTATGGAGAGGACAATTATATTGACTATGTCTTCTGTGACATTCCATCCATCCTTAAGCTGGTCTGTGTGGACATAACATTCAATGAACTGATGTTCGTTATTGACATGAACTTTATAACTATGACCTGCTTTCTCCTCATTCTAGCCTCTTATGCTTATATCATCACA
>NW_015391476.1:0-8192 GCF_001527695.2 Protobothrops mucrosquamatus
TCATAACTAGGCAATTATCCATTCTTCATCGCTTAGTTATAGTTGCGCTAATTGGTCGTTTAACACATAAGATAGGCTAGCATTAGGGGCTGTTCAAAGAAGAAATCAACAAATTAATATTGTTGTGTGATATTTGCATAATGGGCTGCAATTATTTAATGTTTAATTGGGTTGATCAAATGCGATTCAGCCCCTCTCATGTCGGCCGGGGGGGGGGGGCGGGGTGCCTTTGGGTGGGTGCGGTGTGGAGATATGCGATTTGCAAGTTGGAGTGGGGGAGTTAGAAAGCCTAACAATTGGTTTCAATGGGCCCTTTTAGGAATATTTCTTCTTAGACCTTTCTGATAATGTGTTTGATGGTTATTTTAAACATAGACATAGGAAGTAAGACCTTAAGCCACAACTGCATAATTTGCAGCCCGCTGAGAATTATATCAGAATAGAGCTGGAAGGGACCTTGGAGGTCTTCTAGTCCAACCCCCTGCTCAAGCAGAAGTCCCTATATCATTTCAGACAAGTGGCTGTCCAGTCTCTTCTTAAAAACCTCGAGTGATGAAGCGCCCACGATGTCTGAAGACAAGCTGTTCCACTGGTTAATTGTCCTACTGTTAGGAAGTTTCTCCTTAATTCCAGGTTGCTTCTCTCCTTGATTAGTTTCCATCCGTTGCTTCTTGTTCTGCCTTCAGGTACTTTGGAGAATAGCTTGACTCCCTCTTCTTTGTGGCAACCCCTGAAATATTGGAAGGCTGCTATCATGTCCCCCCTTGTCCTTCTCTTCATTAAACTAGACATACCCAATTCCAGCAGCCGTTCCTTCTATGTTTTAGCTTCCAGTCCCCTAATCATCTTTGTTGCTCTTCTCTGCTCTCTTTCTAGAGTCTCAACATCTTTTTTACATTGTGGTGACCAAAACTGGATGCAGTATTCCAAGTGTGGCCTTACCAAGGCATTGTAAAGTGGTATTAACACTTCAGTGATCTTGATTCTATCGCTTTGTTAATGCAGCCTAACACTGTGTTGGCTTTTTTTGGCTCATATTAAGTGATTGTCCACTAGGACTCCAAGATCCCTCTCATAGTTACTACTATTGAGCAAGGTACCACCTATACTATACCTGTGCATTTGGTTTTTATTGCCTAAATATAAAACCTTACTTTTTGTGGCACTTGATACACCAGTTCAAGGCTGATTGTGATGGAATGTACTAATTTGGATTCCCAGGAGTGAGGGAGTGTATTCCAGAAGAATAAGAGACAGTTCAGTTCAGAGAGTTTGTGTGAGAGAAACAGATTGAAGACAGCCCCTCCTTAATAGTTCTCCAAGTATATGCTTAGTGTAGATATTAGAGTGCTTTAGTTTGGTAAATATCTGTCTGTAGAGGTGGAACAACAAAGACAGTTCCTTAGAAGAATCACCACATGTCTTTTTTGGTTTTGGAGCCTCACTCTGATGTGGTCATCAGCCCAGCAAATATTTGTATCCTTAGATTAGCACACTCTTTGAGTGCTGTTCCAAATGGTTGCAAATTATGTTAGCAATGGCAGATGAATCGTTTTGGGGAAATTTCTCCCAAGAGTTCCTTATTAACAGGGATCAAACACTTTCATTCACTTAGAGCAGGGGTCTTCAAACTTGGCCCACAAGTCATAAAAGGGCCAAGTTTGAAGATCCCTGACTTAGAGTTACATTGTCTGTTATAATACCAGAGACAGCAGAGGTTAAACCAATGAGGGGCAGGGATATGAACCCATTATATGAACCTATGCTAATTGCAAGATACATGTGATCAATATAGCAGGATAATTGATTGGCTATAGCACCATATGCAGGATGATGAGGTAGGAATAGTAAAGCACTGTAATTTGCATTATAAAGACAACAAAAGCTATATTCTCAACAATTACCATGGATGTATTACTTTCTCTGCATGTTCTGTTCTAGTGGCCTCGTTTGCCAGAGCTATTCTCAATAGTAATCAAAATTAAGCACCTTCTTGGGTCTAAACATTTATGACTGAGTTGATAGTTTACCTTCTCTGACATCCAAGAAAAGGACAAATTACTTGTCATAACTGATGCCTTTGTCACCCCCCCCTTTTTTTAGTTCAATTTATGATGTAAGACATACTTCCAGTTTTCCAGGGAAAACTTATCCTGGTGACCCAGTTCATAGTGAAGGAAAATGCTTAATATATAGTCAGATCATTGCTCTATTTAATTCAGTCCTGCTGAGTTAAAATGTTCCCGACATTTCAAATACAATTGTTTTGTTAACTCTGTCTCAAGCTCACGGTTTGCTTTAAACATACATACAGACAAATTTCTTCTCTATTGTAATGGTCCAAAGCATATTCTTCTGCTTAAAGATTGGCAGAGGTTCTTGGCTTTATCATCATAAAGTGAGTGATTCCTAGATCTTCCTCTGATTACAGCCACGATTGTAGGGTAAGAAACCTTTGAAATCTGTAGTAAAAGCTTAAAATACTCATCACTTAATTTAACAGAATAACAGAGTTGGAAGGGACCTTGGAGATCTTCTAGTCCAGACATGTCAAACACAAGGCCTGGGGGCCGGATGCGGCCCGCGAAGTGGTTTCATGTGGCCCGTGAAGCCATCCTGGAAACAGTGAGGGAACGGCCCCCACTGCCTTGGCCCTGGCCCAGGCCGGATGGGAGCCAATGTACAATTTTGTGGTGGCCATCTATGCTGAAACGCATTCAGTCTTAGCTCCACAAGGCTGTCTAGAAACAGTGAGGAACCAGCCCCTGCCGCATAGGCCCCGCCCCCTGGGTGCATGCTGGGGAGGTGTCACCCTTTGTGAGGAATGAAGAAATGGACCATGCCTTGGCGCTTGCCCCGGTCCCACCCCCTTCTGCCAGAGACCCTCAGATCTGTCCCACTCCTGCCCAGGCCCCCACACGCACCCTTGATGCGAACGATGTAGAGCTGGCCACGCCCACCCAGTAGGCCACACCCACTCCATCCACACCCACCCAGTAGGCCACACCCACTCCATTCACGCCCACCCAGTAGGCCGCACCCACCCTGGCCACACACACCTGGCCCCCCGAGGGAAACCGCAATGCTGATGCGGTCCTCAATGAAATTGAGTTTGACACCCCTGCTCTAGTCCAACCTGCTGCTCAAGCAGGAAACCCTATGATACAAACGTTTCCCAACTTTGTGGCCTAAAGAACACAGAACATAGGATCATAGGCCTGGAAGGGACCTCAGAGGTTTTCTAGTCCACCCTCTCTGCTCAAGGCAGGAGAACTTATCTCCTCCTGGTCAAATGGTTGTCTGGTCTATTTTTAAAAACCTCCAGTGATGGAGCTCCCACAACTCTGGGAGGCAAGCTATTTCACTGATTATTTGCTTTCACTGTCAGAAAATTCTTACTTCTAGGTTGCATCTCTCTTTAAGCTTGCACCCTTCTTGTCCTGCCCTCTAATGCTTTGGAAAATAAGTCAATCCCCTTTTCTTTGTGACAGCCCCTCCATTACTGTATTAGTATCGCTTTATAAAACCCTAGTAAGGCCACACCTGGAATACTGCAGACAATTTTGGTCACCATATCACAAAAAAGATGTTGAGAGTTTGGAAATAATTCAGAGAACAGCAACTAAGATGATCCAAGGCCTGGAGACCAAAACGTATGAAGAATGGCTGCAGGATTTGGGTTTGGCTAGTCTTAAGAAAAGAAGAAATAGGGGAGACATGATAGCAGTGTTCCAATATCTGAGGGGCTGCCACAAGGCAGAGGGGGTCAAGTTGTTCACCAAAGCACCAGAGGGAAGGATGAGAAACAAGGGTTGGAAATTGATCAAGGAGAGAAGCAACCTGGAATTAAGGAGAAACTGTCTGACAGTGAGGACAATTAACCAGTGGAACAGCTTGCCCCCAGAAATTGTGGGCACTCCATCACTGGAGATTTTTAAGAAGAGACTGGACATTCACCTGTCTGAGATGGTATAGGTTCTCCTGCTTGAGCAGGGGCTGGACTAGAAGACCTCCAAGGTCCCTTTCAGCTCTGTTCTGCTCTGTTAAGACCTCCAAGGTCCCTTCCAGCTCTGTTCTGCTCTGTTCTGCTCTACTCTACTCTACTCTACTCTACTCTACTCTACTCTACTCTACTCTATTCTATTCTATTCTATTCTATTCTATTCTATTCTATTCTATTGGAAGACAGCTATCTTGTCCCCCCCCCCCCCAATCTTTCTCTTTGATAGGCTAGAACAGTTTGGACTAATGTTCTAAGAATTTTCATGCTGGGTTATGAATTCTGGGAATTGTAGTCCAAAGCTTCTGGAAGATACTGAGTTAGAGAAGCTTGTTGTCAAGATTCAGTGCATCTCTCTTGGACCCCAATGGTAGTGAGCCATCCAAGCTAGCCATGAGACACTGGTGAACCAAACCATCAGCTCCCAAATGTTGAAAAGTCTTATATTAATTCACTTGGTTGGAAGGTTTTGCCATATGTCAGAGATACTCCTGATATTCTCGGTGTCCCTGCAAAGAAGAACACAAACTAAAAAAACTCAGTTCTCCAAGTCCTTATTTTATACCCACTGAAACGAATAGACTCTTTTTTTTTTTTTTTTAACAAAGAGAGGAACATATCGAAATCATACCGAAGCAGATGGTAGCCAGAACTGATGGGGTGAAGAGAAGGGAGACGCTACCTTATTCTTCTTTCTCAAAGTTTTGGAGAAGTACAATTAACTATTCCTAACAGGGTCATTGCGCAGAAACCATCTGGCGTAGAAAGGAGCCCTTTTCTATTTGTATGTCTA
Source organism: Protobothrops mucrosquamatus (assembly GCF_001527695.2). Classification (NCBI taxonomy): domain Eukaryota; kingdom Metazoa; phylum Chordata; class Lepidosauria; order Squamata; family Viperidae; genus Protobothrops; species Protobothrops mucrosquamatus. The sequence continues at coordinate 4,794 of NW_015391476.1, forward strand.
AAAGAGCTGTAATAATTGTATGGTGTTGGCATGAGAACCCCCGGCTGTTGCTCACACTTTCCAAATCATATCTGTAATTATGCAGTGTTGTCTTGTCTCCAATAAAACAGTTTAAAGGACACCTGTTTCGTGGTCTGGATGCGACACAGACATTGCGGGATGCAGGGTTTTTTGTTTTTTTTAAAAAAATTGTCTATTATTTTAGCATATTAATGATTTCCGTAGGAAGGGACCGCATGTTAAACTACGGCTCACCAATGCATTAGCCAAGCTGGCTTCATGATGAGGAGACCCTTAGCTAAGTGCACCCCATGGGTTTATTTTCAATTTCCCCAAATGCACCATGGGGTCTGCCATTTCAATCATTTGCACGTTTCAGAGCAATTCCACGCTGGTTGCCCCATCCTCTTTGCATGAGACCAACAAAGCAAAATGTCAACCCTCTGGATCATGCTGATATCGCTCGTTGGCTGTCCTCATGTCAGAATGCAGGTGGAAGTGTCTTGTTTTGAATCTTTCCCCCCCACCTTTATAAGAAGAAATAAGCTTAAAACAAATAAGCAAGTTTCACAGATGACCGAGAGGTCCTACCATAACTCTTTGCCTTCCAAACTGTTTGGCCTTGATGACCATCCAAACATTTGTGGAAGTTCACGTTTAATTCTAGGAGTGAGCCAAGTGCAAGTAGTCAGCCTTGATTTGATTTGAATTTGCAGTATGATCAGTCAGGTTGATCCAGAGTTTTTAACTGATCTGGAAAAATATCAAATTATGCAACTACAACATGGGTTTGAAAGCAGACTAAGTGTTTGGTCTCACAAGGAATGGCTTTTTCACTTGAAGTGGGTGACCTATCTTTGTATTATCTCCAGCAGTCTGCAGCTATCTTGGCTTCCTACAGTTCCATCAAAGTCCAAAGGAAGATTTCAAGATGTCAAAATAGCAAGAGGGAGAGATACCAAGAAATGAATAAGTTCCTCCAACAAGTGTTAGAGCAGTGGTTCTCAACCTTTTTAATGCCGCGACCCCAACCAGTCGTAAGTCGAGGACTAAACCGGTCGTAAGTTGAGGACTAAACCGGTCATAAGTCAAGGACTACCCAACCGGTCGTAAGTCGAGGACTTTCCCTGCCCGGGAGCGCCGCGCATGCGTGTTTCCGCCCCCTGCGCCAGCCGAGGCATAGCTGGTAAGCGGCAGAGACGGAGCAGGCCGACCACCAGCTGGCCCAGCCCAAGGGAGGTAAGGCACCCGCCGGAAAAGGGGAAAAAATGGCGGACAAAAAAAATGGACAAAAAAAATGGCAGACAGCCTTGCTTGGCGACCCCTGTGAAATGGTCGATCGACCCCAAATGGGGTCCCGACCCACAGGTTGAGAACCACTGTGTTAGAGGATTGTCAGTGGTTAGAATGCTGTACTGCAGGCAAACTCACTGCCCACTGCCAGCAGTTCGATCCTCATCAGCTCAAGGTTGACTCAGCCTTCCATCCTTCCAAGGTTGGTAATATGAGGACCCAGATTGTTGGGGGCAATAGGCTGACTCTGTAAACCGCTTAGAGAGGGCTGTAAAGCACTATGAAGGGGAATATAAGTCTAAGTGCTAAGTGCTATTGTCAGACAAGGAAAGTCTGAAAAGGGGAGTAGTAAAGGTGAGCAAATCACTCGTGAAGTGAGAAAAATAATTCCTTGAATAGCCTACATCAGGGGTGTCAAACTGTCATCCCATGGGCCAGTTGCATCATGCGGAGGCCACGCCCACTCCAGCTCTGGCAACACAAAAAAAGTTGCGGTAGGTCATGACACATCATGCGACGTGGCGAGTTTGACATCAATGGCCAATAACCAACAGCCAAAGACTATGGTGGATAGATTATGAAATCTTCTCTTTCAGACAATTTCTTAAAAGAATTCTAGTGACATATTGCAAACATTTCCAAGCCAAGTGAACTCTAGGAATGAGAAAATGCAGTGCCATAGGGAAAGCAACCTAGTACTCTCAAGATATTTTAAATCAGCTCTTTTGAGGATAAGGATTGCATGCCAGCAAATCACTGTTGACTCTTAGTGATTTTCTCCAGGCTGATCAACTTCCAGGTTCCACTAATCTACATGAAGCCCCATTATTCACTAGGTATTAGGAACTATAGTAATTCCCAGTAATCATTACAGCATCCCAGCGACTTCTAGGCTGGTATTCTAATTGGGAAGCCATCCCTTTTAATTAATGCGATAGTAATATGTTACCTAGTGTCAATTTTTACAAACATAATGCAAGAAACTTTAATATTATGATGCCTTTTCAAAGGAGCACAGTGGCTTGTTGAGAAAGATATAGTTTTAGGACACTGGGTGGAAGGTTAGCAAGCCCACGTTTGAGACCCGAGTGCAGCTGTGGGGTGGGGTTGAGCTCCTGTCCTTCACCCCAGCTCCTGCTGGGTACATGAAAGGAGTCCCCAACTGGGCATTCCCCTGAGCAATGGTGATGTGATTGACTAACCCTTTCAACCTGGAAGGACCTCGGTGCTTCTGACACAAAGGCAAGGCAATCCTGCCTTTTGCTCTCAGGGATGGATAGACGCTGAGTCTCTGAAGAAGTTAGTTTGCCCAAGGTCATCTGTTGAATTTTTGGCTGGTTGAACTAGTGAGCTTCCAGTTTATGGCTTAGTCCAGGGGTAGGCAACCTCGGCTCTTTTATGACTCGTGGACTTCAACTCTCAGAATTCCTGAGCCAGCCATGCTGAGGGAAAAGGGAGAGGTTTCCAAGCTGAGCCATGCTGGCTCAGGGTGATACAGTGATTAAAGTCTTGGACTTCAGAAACTTCTGCCTTGAGGTAAGAAACCTGATGAGTGCTACATCTGGGCCATGGTTCATGGTAAAGACCAGTGGTGGGATTCAAATACGTGAACAACCGGTTCTCTGACAGTGAGGACAATCAACCAGTGGAACAGCTTACCCCCAGAAATCGTGGGCGCTCCATCACTGGAGATTTTTAAGAAGAGATTGACACTCACCTGTATGAGACGGTATAGTTTCTTCTGCTTAAACAGGGGGCTGGACTAGGTCCCTTCCAGCTCTATTCTATTCTATTCTATTCTATTCTATTCTATTCTATTCTATTCTATTCTATTCCATTCCATTCCATTCCATTCCATTCCATTCCATTCCATTCCATTCTATTCTATTCTATTCTATTCTATTCTATTCTATTCTATTCTATTCTATTCCATTCCACTTCATTCCATTCCATTCCATATTCTATTCTATTCTATTCTATTCTATTCTATTCTATTCTATTCTATTCTATTCTATTCTATCCCATTCCATTCCATTCCATTCCATATTCTATTCTATTCTATTCTATTCTATTCTATTCTATTCTATTCTATTCTATTCTATTCTA
>NW_015391476.1:8384-21059 GCF_001527695.2 Protobothrops mucrosquamatus
TATTCTATTCTATTCTATTCTATTCTATTCTATTCTATTCTATTCTATTCTTTGTTTCTTATCCCATCCTATCCTATCCTATCCATTTCTTATTCTATTCTATTCTATTCTATTCTATTCTATTCTTTGTTTCTTATCCTATCCTATCCTATCCTATCCTATCCTATCCTATCCTATCCGTTTCTTATTCTATTCTATTCTATTCTATTCTATTCTATTCTATTCTTTGTTTCTTATTCCATCCTATCCTATCCTATCCTATCCATTTCTTATTCTATTCTATTCTATTCTATTCTATTCTATTCTATTCTATTCTATTCTATTCCATTCCATATTTTCTATTCTATTCTATTCTATTCTATTCTATTCTATTCTATTCTAATGTGGATGCCGCTTCCGGAAGTCCATTCTAGGCCCGGGCAACAAAAAATTAGCTACTGGTTCTGCTGAAGTGGTGTGAACTGGCTGAATCCCACCACTGTAAAGACCCTCTTTTTTTAAAAAAAAACACCCTGCATGCTTGACATCTACTTAAAGCCAAAACTAACTCCAACCCTTAGAAGTCAGTCTTGTGCCACCCCAGATCGTTTCGTAAAGATCGTTTCAGGAACAAAACAGTAGATGGAGCCTAACTTCCATGTTACCAGCATTAGCAGAGAAGTGTTGTTGTTTTTTTCTTTCTTTCTTCAAACCGGGTTTCTAGGACAACTAAGTAATAAACGAAGTGGACAAAACTGCACCTAAAAGGAAAGTTGGCAAGGGGGAGAGGTTTCCATTAGCTGGAAGGATTTAAGGCAAGTGTAGGATACCTTGGATCCAGACGAAGCCACATACACAATAGCCCAACAGAATGGGACGAGTTAGGCATGAAAAGTGTTATGGGCGTCCATGTGAATCTGGCTCTTAAAAGTTAAGTGCCATCTTCCTTTTTTTATTCCCCCCCCCCCCTCCTTCTGCTGTCCTACCAGGCAATCTAAAGATCGGCGCCTTGCTCAAAGCATTACTCTAGGCCGGCCTGCTGAGAAATATGTGTTGAAGTCAGCTTAAATCCAATGCCGCATCGATTCACTTAGTCTAATTTTGTTTCCCCACTTCTCCGCGATGTAAAAAAAGATGTTGAGACTCTAGAAAGAGTGCAGAAAAGAGCAACAAAGATGATCAGGGGACTGGAGGCTAAAGCATATAAGGAACGGCTGCTGGAATTGGGAATGTCTAGTGTAATGAAGAGAAGGACGAGGGGGGACATGATAGCAGTCCTCCAGTATCTCAGGGGCTGCCACAAAGAAGAGGGAGTCAAGCTATTCTCCAAAGCGCCTGAAGGCAGGACAAGAAGCAACGAGTGGAAACTAATCAAGGAGAGAAGCAACCTAGAACTAAGGAGAAACTTCCTGACAGTTAGAACAATTAACCAGTGGAACAACCTGCCTCCAGAAGCGGTGAATGCTCCAACACTGGAAGTTTTTAAGAAGAGACTGGACAGCCATTTGTCTGAAATGGTATAGGGTTTCCTGCCTGAGCAGGGGGTTGGAGTAGATGACCTCCAAGGTCCCTTCCAACTTTATTATTATTATTATTATTATTATTATTATTATTATTATTATTATTATTATTATTATTATTATTATTATTATTATTACAATGATGTGCGGTTTGTTTGAGAATGAGGAGCATAGAGGAGGCGAGGGTGACACAGTGACGTGGTCAGAAGAAGCAGGGGTGAACATTTCAGCCCTTCTCTTTCATTTTGGTGGAAGGATGGATCTAGTCCTTGACTTACGACAGTTTGTTTAGTGTCCATTCGAAGTTACAACGGCATTGGAAAAAGTGACTTAGGACCGGTTTTCACACTTATGACCATTGTGTCATCCCCACGGTCACGTGGTCAAAAGTCAGATGCTTGGCAGCTGACTCATATTTATGACGGTCGCAGTGTCCCGGGATCACGGGATCCCCTTTTGCGTTCTTCTGACAAGCCAAATCAATGGGAAAGTCAAGTTCACTTAACGATCGTGTTGCTAACTTAACAACGGCTGATTCACTTAACAGCTTTGGCAAGAAAGGTTGAAAAATGGGGCAAAATCCACTTAACAAATGTTTCCCTTAGCCACAGAAATTCTGGGCTCAATTGTGGTTGTAAGGGGAGGACTACAGTATCTCTAGCTAGGTCAAGAGGCCTAGTTCTTCTATTTCAGGACTTGGCTTCTTCTCAACCAGGCAAGCATCAATTTCATTAAGATATAATAATAATAATAATAATAATAATAATAATAATAATAATAATAATAATAATAATAATAATAATAATAATAATAATAATAATAATAATAATAATAATAATAATAATAATAAAGTTGGAAAGGACCTTGGAGGTCATCTAGTCCAACCCCCTGCTCAGGCAGGAAACACTATACCATTTCGGACAAATGGCTGTCCAGTCTCTTCTTAAAAACTTCCAGTGTTGAAGCATTCACCGCTTCTGGAGGCAGGTTGTTCCACTGGTTAATTGTTCTGTCAGGAAGTTTCTCCTTAGTTCTCTCCTTGATGAGTTTCCATCTGTTGCTTCTTGTCCTGCCTTCAGGCGCCTTGGAAAATCACTGTTTTTCAAACTAAATGTCGGAAATGCAGGTAGTTCTCGGCTTACAACAGTTTATTTAGTGACTGTTGGAAGGTGCAAAAGCACAAAAAAATGATTTATGACCGTTGGCCATTGCAGCGTCCCCACAGTCAAAATTCAGAAGCTTGGTATGTGGTTCATACATAATGATGGTTGCAGGGTCTCAGGATCAGGTGGTCTCCTTTTGTGACCTTCTGACAATGGAGAAGCCAGATTCATTTAACAACCGTGTTACTAACTTAGCAACTGCAGCGATTCACTTAACAATGTGGCAAGAAAGGTCATAAAATGGGGCAACATTCATTTAATAACCATCTTGCTTAGCAATAGAAAATTGGGGCTCAGTTGTGGTTGTAAGCTGAGGAATGCCTGTAGACCATCCGTCTGGAGCAGAAGGACTATCAAAGGCTTCTTGGTTGGAGCCAAGGACCTGGTTTGGTTGCCCTGCTTCAGGGCCACCTTAGCAGCTTCCCACATGATAAACTGGAGCATGACCTTACAGGGTGTCATACAAAAATATTGACCCTTGCATTCCATGTAATAGATGTTAAAAGAGCTGCAGAAAGCTCGAGTTGATTCTGTCTATTCTTTTTCAAAGCGCTCCTGTTGTAATAAAGATAATTTTAGAAAAGACATTGCCCAATCCAAGGACAGCATGACAAGAATAATATGCATGTCAAACTCTAGAGCAGGGGTGTCAAACTGCCGGCCAGCAGGCCGGACACGTCATGCCAAAACCGCGCCCACTCCATTGCCGGCAATGGGAAAAAGTCGCGATTCGTTGCAACATGTCACGTGACATTGCGAGTTTGACATCCCTACTCTAGAGGAATGTAGAGATGGCCTTGAAGAAATATGCAGCAATTATCAGTAAAATCTAGGACAGGGGTAGGCAACCTTGGCTCTTTTATGACTCGTGGACTTCAGCTCCCAGAATTCCTGAGCCAGTGTGGCTCAGCTTGGAAACCTCTCCCTTTCCCCTCAGCATGGCTGGCTCAGAAATACTGGGAGTTGAAGTCCACGAGTCATAAAAGAGCCAAGGTTGCCTACATCTGGCCTAGGCCTAGGTCGCTTTATGACTCGTGGACTTCAACTCCCAGAATTCCTGAGCCAGCATGGCTAAGCACGGAAACCTCTCCCTTTCCCCTCAGCATGGCTGGCTCAGGAATTCTGGGAGTTGAAGTCCACGAGTCATAAAAGAGCCAAGGTGGCCTACCCCTGATCTAGGAAAACAGGAATGTGTGAGAAAGAAACACAAGGACGCCCTGCCTTGGCTTACTTTGGTATAAGAGAGAGATGGAAGGAGGAGTGTTGCTTAGCAACAGAAAGTTTGGGTTCCATTTTGGTCATACGTTGAGGGCTACCTGAACGAACCTGATAGGCTTTGGGGCCCAAAGAGCTTTCAACTGCCTTGGGGTGGGCTCATGGACTGATCTTCAGACGATTTTTTTCAGTCAAAATAATTTCTAATACAGTTACGAAAGCTCTCGATTACAGACTCTAGACATGCGGCACCCACCAGAGTAGATTGCATTTGGGCTACACCTAATCGGAAGGATCCAATTCAACATCCACTGCCATTTTATTTATTTAGGTATGTAAACAGTGGTGGCTTCTGACGATCCCTTGTGTCTCTTTAGATTAATGCTGGGTAGCTTTGCTTACAAGCCCTCCGTCTTGCAAACGTGCTATCAGCCGGCATGATAGAAATGGAAATTTTCCACCCTAAAATTGATTTCTCTAGAAATTATCCTCCTGCCGGGGAGCAAGGACCCAGCTGGCGTAGCTTAGCCTCCCACCTCCTTCTTGCAGTAGTTAAGTAGCCTTGTGTCCAATTCAGCAGCTGTCAGGAGCACTTTAGTGGTTTGTTGAACACCTCTTGAGTGGCTTCCGTGCAGGAATGGACTCTGGATCCCTGGGCCTCTTTAAATGCAAATCCTATTTGCTAAGAGAGAAAAAGAAGCCACTTTGCGTGACCCACTTTGCTAATAAACAGAAAGACCTGGGAGCTGCAGCAAAATCCATTTATTTCTTTATTAAACAAATCCATGTAGCCACCCCTATGCATAGGGGACTCTGGATGGCTTACAAATTTTTTTAAAAATCCACCATATAATAAAATTTGTTTTAAAAAATCCCCCCCTCCACGCCCTTTGGCAGAAACAAAACAATCAGATCAGCCACTTGATCAGCTCCATCTCCATTTATGGTCTGCGGGTCTGCTGACAAAAACCACGTGTTGGAGGTTAAATCCGGTCCACGCTGGGAAAGCCAAGGGAAATCATCAAAACAATTAAAAAACTAAAATTAGAATATTTTGGACATGTGATGCGACACCCAGAAAAATACAGCATACTCCATTTAATCCTCCAGGGAAAGATTGAAGGCAAACGAGGTCCAGGCAGAAGAAGAACATCGTGGCTTCAAAATCTAAGGGACTGGTTTGGACAAAACTCAGCAGCATTTTTTCGTGCGGCTGCTGATAAAAACAGGATCGCCAACATGATCGCCAACGTCTGATAACGGATATGGCAGAAGAAGAAGAAGAAGAAGAAGAAGAAGAAGAAGAAGAAGAAGAAGAAGAAGAAGAAGAAGAAGAAGAAGAAGAAGAAGAAGAAGAAGAAGAAGAAGAAGAAGAAGATAATTTAATTTTCATTATAATTTTGTATAATGTATAATTTTGTATAATTTAATGTAGAATATTTGTACCACTTTCTACTATTTTGTCTACAACAGAGTGTCATAAGAGGTGAACATTTTGGAAAAAAATATCATTTTGAAAAACAAGACTTCAATAGCACCATAGAGCCATCGACCGCTGAATCAAAACATTTCAGGCAATCTCCAACAAACACAATGGGTTTTTAATACATGATACCATTCGTTGTAATCTCTCTCATGTGCAATTGACATCTGCACAATCAATGTATTCTCTCATTTCCCTCCCCCCACCTCATCCCAATTTAAATCCTACATCAGTTAAGCCACTCTCTATATCTGATGAAGTAACTTGCAGCTCATGAAGGCTTATGCTTTTAATAACATTTGTAAATCAGAAAAGGTGATACCAGACTCCTGAATTTTTGCTACGGTAAACTAACACAGCTGTCCTAGTACAGTGTCTTCTCAAACACTACCAATTATTATTGTTAATTTTCTTTATATCCAATCTTTCTTGGGGTTCTCCTGAACTTCATAAGAACTCCTGTTGTGGTACATAAGGATCCTTGCTTGAAGAAGCAGCTTGGTCTTCTTTAATATTTTCTTTCCTCTCAAGAAAGCTGAAGAATCAACAAATTGTTCTGCCAACAAAATGTGGACAAGTTTAAAAAAAAAGAAAAAAGAAAATGAAGGGTAGACACCAAATGTCCTCTTCAAAGCCTTGAAGTCTTCCATACTTTGCCGCTGAATTGCAATGTTGAATGTGACAGAAGGAAGTAACCACATGAGTGTGATTTTAATGAAGTTTTATTTTAAATCGCATCCAAGTTTTTTTTTAATGATTGTTTTTTATTTATCACATTTAAAACACCGCCCATCTCACTATCCAAGTGACTCTGGGCAGTTTACAGATACAAACCGTAAAATCATGTAAAAGAGACATTGTTAAAAACAGAATTAAAAACAGGGAAGAACAAAATAAAAGGCAGCTAAAAGACAAGTTAAAAGACAGAGAGAGTATACTCAAACCACCAGCCACCCCCCAGAATTGGGTATCACCTCTCAATTCCCATGTCAGTTGACAAAGCCAGATCTTCAGACCCTTCCAGAAGGCCACAAATGTGTTGTCCAAGCTCACTTCTGGGGACAAGATATTCCATGGGGCAGTGCAATGGCAGAGAAGGTTTCCTTCTGGGACTCTCCCTGTCAAAATTATTTAACTGACAGCATATCCTCCCTGTCTTACCAGGTAGGATGTGTTGATGTAATAGGATGAGATTGTTCCTCAGATAATCTGGGCCCATGCCATGGAGGGCTTTAAAGGTGCTAACCAACATCTTGAATTGGATTCAGAAGCAAACTGGCACCCAATGCAGCTCATACAGCAGAGGTGTACACAATCCTCAAAGGACATAAAACTGCATACTGCACCAACTGTAGCATCTGGATACTCTTCAAGGGTAGCTCCATGTAGTGCAAATTGTAATAGTCCATACGGGAGTTGACCAGGCTGTGAATGACTGAGAGAAGGGTCTCTCAATCCATGAAGGGGCATAGCTGGTGCACCACATGAAATTGAGCAAGGGCCCTCCTAGCCACAACTGCCACATGCTCCTCAAGCAAGATTGGTGAGTCCAGAAGGACCTCCAGCTTATGTACCGGGTCCATTTGGGGCAGAACATCCCACCCAAGATCAAACTTGCTAAACCTCCAGATACAGAGAAGCCCCCATTCACAGGCACTCCATCTTACCAAGGTTCAGTTGAAACTTGTTGTTTCTCATCCAGACCCCAGAGCTTCTAGAACATCCACAACGTCACTTCATGGAAATATACAACTGGGTATCATTTGCATACTAAAGATACCTCCTCCTGGGGTGATGCATGATTTCGCCCAGTGGCTTCGTGTAGATGTTTAACAGGAATGTAGACTATACCAAGAATGTAGAGTATTACCCCACACAGCAGGGGGCCACGGGCTGGACCTCTCTCTTCCTATCAACACAGATTGGGACTAGCCATAGAGGAAGGAGATAAACCAGCATAAAACTGTGCCCCCCCAATCCCAAATCCTGAAATTGACACAAAAATATACCATGATTGATGGTATTGAAAGCCAGTGGGAGGTCAGGTTGAGCAAAGGATAAGTGCACCACCTCCATCCCACTCCGACCAGAGAATAATCCAAAGGGCAACCAATGCTATTTCTGTCCCATATCCAGGCCTGAAACCTGACTGGAAAGGGTCATCTGTGTCATCCGGAATCCTCTGGCACTCTCAACTGTCTTCCCTAAAAAGAGGAGGTGGGGGATTGGATGAAAATTATCCAGCACAGTAGTTCCAGCAGCAGCTTCTTGAGGAGATAGTACACTAGGCCCTCTTTAAAGGGTACCAGAAACACTCCCTCCTTCAAGGATGAATTTACCACATGATGTCTATCAGGCAGCCTTGACCAGTCAGGAGGGACATGGATTTAGTTCTCAGATGGTTGATGTTCTTAAAGTCTGGAAGAGGGCCCTGTCTACTTCCTCAGATCCAAAGGAGCAAACTGTTCCCAGATAACTGGATACATCTGTTTCCCAGGTATCTCCATAATATCTGGACCATGCTTGGCCTACATCTCTCTCTCTCTCTCTCTCTCTCTCTCTCTCTCTCTCTCTCTCTCTCTCTCTCTCTCTCTCTCTCTCTCTCTCTCTCTCTCTCTCTCTNCAGATTCAAAATGAAAGTGTCAACACTAGTCATAAGAGCCCTGGTGATGCAGTGCTTAGAATGTAATACTGTAGGCTACTTCTGCTGACTCCTGGCTGCCAGCAGTTTGACAGTTCGACTCTCACCAGCTCAAGGTTGACTCAGCTTTCCATCCTTCTGAGGTCAGTAAAATGAGGGCCCAGATTGTTGGGGGCAATCGGCTGACTCTGTAAACCACTTAGAGAGGGCTGTAAAGCACTGTGAAGCGGTATATAAGTCTAAGTGCTATTGCTATTGCTATCCTAACAGAGTGTCTTCTTCAAACCCAAAGGACTACCATATAATCTTCTACTGCAGTAACTCTGCGTGGAATACCGAAACTTGGAATGTAACAGGAGTAGGTGATAGACCATGAATGCCTTATCCTAATTCACAGACTAGACTATGACACTGTTTGTTTAACCTGGTTTACAGAACATCTCTGAAGGATAATAATCATAGGTTCATCCCATAGTTTCTCCAGCAGCAGAACTGATCCATTCTCACTTCCAAGCTGTCACAGAATGATCCAAGGCTATTTGAAATGTAGCTGCAGTGCTTAATTATTGTTTGCACAGGATTTTCAGACTGGAAAGTGCCTTGTAATTGCTGTTATTTAACTTCAGGGGTGAAGAGGTCCAAAGGAACTCCCAAAATGTAGCTGTGACATGAGGATACTTCTTTTTCTGAGCGCTTTTTCAATCCAGAGGCAGAATAAAATCTTGCCAATAAATAGGATTTCACATAATGCGTGCTTTAGACCAGTGATGGTGAACCTTTTAGAGACCGAGTGCCCAAACGGCAACTCAAAACCCACTTATGCATCGTTGGGTGCCGGGTGGGTGTGGCCCATTGGGTGGGTGTGTCCATTGGGTGGGCGTGGCTGCGGTGGTAACAGCAGACTGGGTGGGACTAAAAAGTTCAATCAATCAATTCCAACTTTGCAAGATCTTTTTTTTCCCACAAGAAATTGAAATCGACTGATTGATTGAAACTTCTTTTCTTTTTTTTGCACATGGAGGTGAAGGCCTAAAGCAAAAAGGTTTTATAAAACCCAGATGAAGGCCTAGGAGAGAACGTGCCCACAGAGAACGCTCTGAGTGCTGCCTCTGGCACCCGTGCCATAGGTTCACCACTACTGCTTTAGACTGCAGATGTCAACTTGCCGCGTCATATGATGTGTCGCAACATATTGCAACTTTTTTCACATTGCCGGAGCTGGGGTAGGCACAGCCTTCACATGATTCAACCTGCCCCGTGGGCCGGCAGTTTGACACCCCTGCTTTTAGACCAATGGGATGTCTTGTTGATTTGACCAGCTGCAAAACCATTAAGTAGATTTTTCTGCCCTGGGGGAACCCTTTATGTGCCTACAGTCATTCTTCCATTTTTTAATAAAATGACTAATAAATATTAAATACAGGTAGTCCTCAATTTACGACCACAATCGAGCCCCAAACTTCTGTTACTAAGCGAGACAGTTGTTAAATGAATTTTGCCCCATTTCTTGCCATAGTTGTTAAATGAATCGCTGCAGTTGTTAAGTTAGTAACCTGGTTGTAAAATGAAACTGGCTTCCCCATTGACTTTGCTTGTCAAAAACTTGGAAAAGCTGTTCACATGACCTTGGGACACTGCAACAGCCATAAATATGAGTCAGCTTCCCAGCATCTGAATTTTGATTACATGGCCATGGGGATGCTACAAAGGTTGTAAGTGTGAAAAATGGTCATAAGTCACTTTTTTCAGTGCCATTGTAACATTGGATGGTTGCTAAATGAATTGTTGTGTGGGGAGAATCCAGAGAAAGAAATATTTTGGGGAATATTAAAAAGGCAGAATATATTTTCCCAAAGGAATAATAGAGAAGATCTTAAAAAGACAGAAACTTCTCCTCTTCCACACACCCCCAGCCAGACAACTCAGCAGAAACCAGCTTTTAGAAATGCAGATGTAATAATCCATTCAGGAAGCTTGGAGCCTTCCAGCTAGAAACCGAAGAGATTAGGAAGAGATTAAAATCTACGTACCCCACCCAAATTCCAAGACAGGACATAATAGGATTAACCCACCAAAGGGGCACACTCAGACTCAGGTCAAAGTACATGACACAGGAAATACAAAGCCTCAAACAGGAACAGGAAACAACCTCAAGAGCCCCAGAAGGTATAAAAGCCCACCACTGTGCTTCATGTGGTCAGTTTTTCCCAGAGCCATCTTTCTGTCTGGCTCTCCTCTTCAATAAACTACAACCTTCTTTCTAAAGCAGTCTCCGTGTTATTTATTCCCAGCTTGGACTGGACCCTGATGAAGATTTTTCTTCCAACAGTTGTAAGTTGAGGACTGCCTGTATGTTCAGCAGGTCCTTTCCACCCAAGAAATGAAGGAACAATGCCTAGATGCAGTCCTTGAGAATCTTCAAAGCATTTCACCAGCATTCTCTCTCTCATTTTACGAACACGACAGAAGAGATAGCTCAAAAGGGAATGCAGGAGCAGGGCTTGAAACAGCGGCTTTCAGCACATCTTCAAGGTTGCCTCTGTCAGGGAAGGCCATTAAATATTGTTCCCCTTTCTAAGAAGAGACGGCTGTGCCACGTCGCACATCAGGTTTCAAAAGAAGTTTGCTGCATGGCGTGGAAAACCTAAAGCGCTATGTTTCCTCCAGTGAAAGGAACGGGGAGGTGGGTTTCACTTATCAGAACAAACTTTTCATACAGGTGAGGTTAACAATGTCTATGCAACTCCGCACGACTCTCCCTTATGCAACCAATTTTGCAGTGGGTTTTTCTCTGGCTGGATTTTGGCTTCTTAACAACTGTTTTGTTCTCCTCCTTTGATTATTAACTCTGTAAGGAAGGCACGTGTAATTATTTTTCTTCCAAGGGTTACATCTAAAAAACCCCAAAACAAACATGACTTCATGACATGAAAACAAAAATCAGCAATCTTATAGACCAGTGGTGGTGAACCCATGGCATGGGTGCCAGTGGTGGCACTCGGAGCCCTCTCTGTGGGCACATGTGCCGTTGCCCCAGCCTCGCGTCCCCCCATGACTGCCTCCTCTCCAGCAGCCCCCTGAAGGAGAGTCGCCCCCGAGCGTGGCCCACGTGGAGCAGCGCAGCCAAGGACATGGCAGCCAGGCCGCATAGACAAGACTCTGCCCTCACACCCCATCGTGCACAGTTGATGCTGCAGGGCGTGGGCAGAAGGCGTGACCGCCATAGCACTGCTGGGCTGCCTGGGTGATTGGCAGGCCCTGGAGGTGGTGAGTGGCCATATGGGCAGGCGGGACGGGGCAGGAGGTAGAGCGGGGGCAGGGCCAGTTTTTGGGCACTCAGTCTCTAAAAGGTTTGCCATCACTGTTATACTCAGGATATGTAGAGATATGTAAAAAAGGCATCATGGCACCATCATTAAACTGAACCAAAGCCTTCATGCATGTATGTGATTATTATTGGGTGACCCCACATCCTGCATAGCGCTCCCAGCCCCTATTTTAGCTCCACTCTTTGGCATTCCATCGCTTTCAGTTCAAACCCCTCTGAATCAGATATGTAAGGCAACATGTAATACTGCTGTTGCATTGAGCTGCACTGATTACCAGTTGGCTCCTGCATCCAATTCAAGGTGTTGGTTATTCTCTTTAAAGCCTGGTAATAAAAGGCAATAAAGGCTATTACCTTTATGGTGTAGGTCCAGGGTAACTGATAATGTTGCAAGATCTTCTGAGTCGGACACCAGGACCAAAGGTTTATTCTTCCAGACTTTTGGACACATGCTGGAGCCTATCTTCCAGGGAACTTCTGTCTCTCCCGAATGAACAGCTTAGTGCACACATTCTAGAGAAAGAGAGAAATTCCCTGAAGAAGGGCTCCGTCACGTGCCCCAAAGCTTCGAAGAATAAATCTTTGGTCCCGGTTGACTGACTCAGATTGGATCCTGCAATTAAGTATTGTGGGAAGTCAGCCCCCCAAAGAAGAAAATATTAAAAGGGCAGAAAAATATATTTCCTCAAAGGATCTTAAAGAGGCAGAAAAGCATGCCCAGTTTTCTTAATAGCCCCAAGTCTCCCTCCCCCAAACAGAAACCAGCTCTGTAGAAATGCAGATGTGAACCATTCAGGAACGTTGAAGCTAGAAGATTAAGAAGACAAAGACACCTAAAATCTAAGACAGGACATAATAGGATTAAACCACAGATACCAAAGGGCACACTCAGACTCAGGTCAAAGTTCATGCCTCAATCAGGAACAGGAAACAACTCCAAACAAAAGGCTCCAGAGGGTATAAAAACCCACTCCCTACATGTGTTCACTCCTTCTCTTTTCTTCCAGAGCCATCTTTCTGTCTGGCTCTCCTCTTCAATAAACTGCAACCTTCTTTCTAAAACAGTCGCCATGTTGTTTATTCCCGGCTTGGACTGAACCATGATGAAGACTTTTCCTTCAACAGTATGTTCCTTTTGTCCTCCCCCTACTGAACTCCTGTTTCCTCTTCTTACTGGCTTAGTCAGTGAGCTTACTCTGGGGAACTGGTTTCCTTATATATATATATATATATATATATGTAGGTCTTTAGTTATTCAGGTTTTCTCCCGCGTAGAATTAAACGTACCTTTCTACGCGGGAGAAAACCCGAATAACTAAAGACCTACATACAAACACCCGCGAAAA
>NW_015391476.1:21200-25037 GCF_001527695.2 Protobothrops mucrosquamatus
CTTTTCTGTTTGCAAAACTTTTTTTTAACCCTGTTTCCTTGCTCTCCAGTGAGATGGCCTCCCTGATATGTCCCCTGAAGTTGCCTCAACTAGGTCACCAAGAAGATATCACACACGGGGCCCCTCAGCAGCACCAGAGCAATCAGCAGCACATACGAAGGCAGTGGTTCTTAAACTGTTTGACCCAATTACCCCTTTTTCCTAGCCCTGAATAAGGTCATTAGCCCCCACCAAAAATCAATAAATAAAACCAGGCTCTTGTTTTTTCACAAGAGTCTTGGCGGCAGCAGTCCCAAACTGATCCTCAACTCACAAATGGCTCCATAACCCCCAGGATAGGCCCAAATGATGCCCCAGTTCAAGAACCAGAGCACTAAGGGGAAAAAAACACTAATATTTGCTAGAATATTATAGTAAAGGGACAAAACTTTTCCCCAAAAGAGAAAAATTGAACAATCTCTGTGGCAATGTGGTTATGTTGACTGGAAGGAGAAAGCAAAAATCAGAGGCAGAAGAGACAGAGTGGAATATTTTCAAGGCTGACAAGACTCCTCTTTATTTTGGAAAAACAGTCCCTGAAATTGTCCACCCCAATCGCAGAACCCACCCGGCATTCAGTGGTAGCTTAAGCAGCTGTGTCCTCCCTGAGTCAAAACCAGTGTAAAAATAACTTTTGCTGTTTTGTTCGACGTGTCTCCCCCATTTTTTTTTTTCTCCTCTCCTGTCTTTCTGCCTCTTTTAAACAGTTGGAACGCATAAGTATCCCACGTTGGTTCTGTAATTAAGAGCATGCACAGCTTGGCTGTGAAGATCCCTAATTACATCTGCTTTGAGGATGTGGTTGGAGGCTAGATAATTGTAGATGGTGCAGCTATTAGATCAGCTTCATCAGTCGCCTAGACGGGGTTTTTTTTTGAGCATCACACAATTCAGAGAGAATCCTTGGGCCATTTCAGCCCCCCCCCTTTTTTTGACCCAGGTTTCTGCTGCAGGATGTGTTTCAAAAACCTTGAAACATATGGATGATGGTTTTTCAAAGAGCGATCGTCCATAAAATGGACAGTCCCTATTTAAAACCTCAAATTTGCATTCTGAGGGAAAAGACTGGATTAGGAGCAGTTCCCTCCGAATTGTCAACCATAGAAGAAGTCATGGTTGGTTATGAATTATCTGTTTTTTCACCGGGGATACTGCTGTGTGTGTGTGTGTTTTTTTAATGATTTTGGCAACTTCCTCCCATTCAGAGCTTCATAAAGACATCAGGCATCTTTTCAGCTACTCTCATCCCTGCCTTTTCTTCTCTGATTGAGATTCTCTTGACTGAGGTGGAATCGGCTTCTCAAGTCTTCATTAAAGCCACTTTACTTATGAAGTGGCCGTTCAGGTGCAAAGAACACTGAAACTTCCAGCTTAGCAGCCATGGAGGATTTTATACCAGTTCTTTAAGAAGGAATTTAGACATACTTCTCCACTGGACTTCCTAACACAGTGGTGGTGAATCTATGGCACGGGTGCCAGAGGCGGCACTCGGAGCCCTCTCTGTGGGCACACGTGCCGTTGCCTCAGCCTCGCCTCCCCCTACGACCCCCTCCTCTCCAGCAGCCCCTCTGGAGGAGAGTTGCCCTCGAGCATGGCCCACACGGAGCAGCGCAGCCAAGAACATGGCAGCCAGGCAGCGAAGACTCTGCCCTCACACCCCATCATGCAGTTGATGCTGCAGGGCGCGGGCAGAGGGTGTGGCCG
Organism: Protobothrops mucrosquamatus; assembly: GCF_001527695.2. Lineage (NCBI taxonomy): Eukaryota > Metazoa > Chordata > Lepidosauria > Squamata > Viperidae > Protobothrops > Protobothrops mucrosquamatus. The sequence goes on from NW_015391476.1 coordinate 22,944, forward strand.
CCACAGCGCTGCTGGGCTGCCTGGGTGATCTGCAGCAGGCCCTGGAGGCGGTGATGGTCCTGGGGGCAGGTGGGGCAGGGGATGGGGGGGCAGAGCAGGGGCGGGGCAGGGGGTTGGAGCAGGGGCGGGGCCAGTTTTTGGGCACTCGGTCTCTAAAAGGTTCACCATCACTGTCCTAACATCATGTTTGAATAATAGAACATGATAATTCAACAGAATAACAGAGTTGGAAGGGACCTTGAAGGTCTTCTAGTCCAACCCTCTGCTCAAGTAGGAGACCCTATACCATTTCAGACAAATGGCTGTCCAGTCTCTTCTTAAAAATCTCCAGTGATGGAGCACCCACAATTTCTGGAGGCAAGGTGTTCTACAGGTTAATTGTTCTCACTGTCTCGTGTTCAACACTTATTCTCATGTTCTTAAATTGCATGGAAATGTTGGCTGCATCATACCCATCAACAAAATTGTTTTCTCCCTAATTCAGAATAGAGGAAGGATCACCTGGTGTCCTACTTTCCATCTCCATTTTGCTACTGCCATGTGAAGAAAAGGGTCAAAACTGGAATAATGAAAAGTTTGGAAATGTCTATGCTAATGACCTCCGGGATTATTTCGAGTTGCGGTCTCTGTCTTTTTTTAAAAAAAATATTTTATTAAAAAAAAGTTAAAATACAAAACTCCAAAAGATTAAAAGCATACAAGAAAACAAAAAAACACCTGGCAAACAAGACATTAAAAAGTGCATTGGGAAAAAAGAAGACCTAACACCTATACACATATTAAAAAAAACAAACGTGGATATTTGATTCAGGACAAATTACTGTTAATTTCTGGGATGATTTGAGATGATAAGATACTGTGGAAAATTTACAAATTACAATAACAATTTGTTAACAGAGGATTTTGAAACTTTAGCCTTGTCTTTTAAAAAAAATCGTTATTGTTCTTCCTGTTAACTGTTTTGTCATTAACTGAGTATTTAGATGACAGGTTAGTAATTTGCAAATAGATTTAGTAGTTTAAAAATCTTTTGGACCTGTTTGGTAAAGGATGGGAAATTAATATTGTAGTAATGTATCAGTCAGAATTCAACTGGGGGGATAATATGTGTATATATGGAAATATTCTCTGTCTTTTGATAGATACCGAAATAGAGAATGCAGATTGTTGTTTTCAACTCCTTTGACCTCTTGCTTGTTCTCCATGTCTTTCTCTCCTTCCTTTTGTCTCCCCCCATTTCACCAGTGAAATGCTTTTGATCTTTGCTGATGTTTAGCCAATAAGTAGTTTTTTTCAACAGTGGCTCCTCCAGTTTCTCGGTTTGTGCTCACCTCCGCAAGTGCTGTTGAATCATGAAACTGTCCCTGTTTTATGAACAGGCCATAAAATAACCTTCTTTCTATCCAAGATGATGACATCTCAGACAAATAAACAAGACAAAGCCTGAGGTTACAGGATTTGTTTTGCGTGGTGAATCTAAGAAAGCTGGGTGGTGCCTAACATTACGTGACAAAAAGATGGATCGTTTGCTGGCTTCAAGTTACAAGGCCATGCATTGTTCCAGTAAGTGGAACCATATCCATCTTTTTTTCCCCCTATTATAGTCAACTAAGAGAAGGTTTGTTTTCACTTCTGCTTTTGAAGAGCTATTGTGCTAGGGGTTTAAGGGACAAGTAGACGCACACATGTGTATATATTTCTCATGAAGTTTTCTGCCTTTCTCTTTTGTTCCAAAGTGCTAAGTGAACTTGTTCAAGGCAACCTGATGAAGCTACTTTAAATTGGCTAATAGTGTGAACGAGAGAGGCAATTTTTAAATGGTGTCTTTGCCATGCCTGGGAGATAAAAGGGCCAGCAACATCAAAAATCATTGACAAGCTGGGTAGATTAAGGAATGTTAGAAGTAAGTCTTCATCCTGGTTCATCCAAGCCGGGAATAAATAAGCAAACATGGCAACTGCTTTGGGAAGAAGGTTACAGTTTATTGCAGAAGACGGATGGTCTTGCAAGAAGCAGCAGAGGAGAGGAAAGAGAGTGAGCACATGGGCAGGAGGTCTTTTTATACCCCCCTCCCAGCCCTGCTTGGGATAGTTT
>NW_015391476.1:28502-31000 GCF_001527695.2 Protobothrops mucrosquamatus
CTGACCTAGGGTGAATTTTAAATAGGGATAATTTTTAATGATTTTAATAATGTCACAGCTACAAATATTCGGTTTTAATTGGCTTTTATAGGGGAAATGTTGTGTGTGTTGTTTGTATTGTGTTATTTTAATATGCTGTGAGCCGCCCTGAGTCCCGTGGGGAGAAGGGCGGCATATAAATTATGAAAAATAAAATAAAATAAATAAATGTGGCTCGGGGGCATCTGACCACATGGAGCTGGGAGTGGTGGGTTTTTATACCTTCTTGGGCTTTTGTGTTTGGAGTTGTTCCTGTTCCTGTGGCATGAACTTTGACCTGTAGTTCAGTGTGCCCTTTTTATATTCTGATGGTGGTGGGATAATCCTATTATGTCCTAAAGGTCATGTCCTGCTTCCCTGGGGCTGTGGCTGATGGTAAGGTGACCAACTGTCCTCCTTTAGGGAGGACAGTCCTCCTTTTGTAAGTTCTGTCCTCCCTCGAAAAGTGTCCTCCTACATGTCCTCCTTTTCGATATTTGAAGACTAATGTGCAGGGCTTTTTTTTCCTCATAGAACGCTTAGAACAGCATTCCGGCACCTTTTTTTTGATGTTTTTTTTTCAACTTTTGCATGAGCTGTGCTACTCCCACTATTGGCTTTCGAAAGCCAATAGGAATTGCTGCTGAGCGCGCCAAAACACCCGGCTGGCAAACTTTGCACATGCAAGTTGTCTGTGTTATTGTTGCAATGAATAAAATGTTTCTTTTATTTACGATATTTTTTTCTTCAATTTATTTGTGTCCTCCTTTTCATTGTAAAAAAGTTGGTCACCTTACTGATGGATATGTCCTGGGTTGGATTTTGGGGTGTTGCTGGTTCTAGGGATCTTTGTCTTTCTAATCCCATCAGCTCCAAGCTTCCTGACTCCAGTCTCCCTGAAAGAATTATCAAATCTGTATTTCTACAGAGCTGATTTCTGCTTGGGGGAGAGAGACTTGGGGGGGGGAGGGGTTCTGCCTAAGATTTTCTCCATTATTCCTTTGGGGAAATATAATATTCTGCCTTTTTAATATTCCCCAAAATATTTCTTTCTCTGGGGGGGTGCGCTGTCTTCCTACACTTCTTCCCTCTCTCCCTCCCTCCCTCCTTTTATTGCCTTTTCACTTTCTGTTACTTTTCTCTCTCTTAGCTTTAAGTTAAAATTTGTATCGTTCTTACTCTGTGGAAAAACTTCTTTTAATAAAAATTACACATATAAGAAATCACCAATCAGCTAATTTGGGAGGTCTTGCGCATTGCATCGAATTGTCTCTAGGAAGCAGATTTTGTTTGCAGACCCTTGTGAAAAATTCATTTTATTCTTCCAATTAGAAATCTCACCTTCTCTCTCTCTCTCCCTTAGGTTATCTCTACAAAAAACATCTTTGTTGTATTTTTCTGTTTTACTTTCTTTTTCGGGGGGGGGGGGAAGATAAAAAAAACAAAACACAGAGAATGTCAAAAATAAAGTGCCAAAAGTGTTAGCATCAGGAAAAAAAAAATAGAAATATGGAGTTGAGAAAAAGAGAGAGCTAAAGACAACGAAAGAGAAATATGTGCTCTTCAGAAGACATAGAAACATTTCAAATATCCATTTTCAAATATCTACCCGGAATGACATTTGCACAGACAAGATAACCTATTAGAGAAAACTCAGTTAATGTTAGCACAGTGCAGAAGTTTGGTGTGATTTCTAAGTGGTGCTTAGGAATACTTGGAAGTACAAGCATGACACCTGTCTGTAACATCTTACAGCTTCTGTGTCAAGGTTTCAGGCACCTCATTCCTGCTTCTGCATGCACCTCAGAGCCACTCAGAGAATGAATATAAGTCGGGCCCAGCAGATATATCTCTAACCAAAGGTGATACAATCTGAATAACGTGTTTGATATCTTCGGAGCTCTTCAAAGTCTGTGTCGTTCGGTGTTTGGCAATTTCCCCACTTCTCCATTCCAATCATCCGAAGAATGATGTGTTTCCAGATTTCCATATTTTTTTTCTTTTTATTTCATTTGTGTAGTTTTCACGTTTTTAACCTCCCGTCTCCCTCAGAGTTTTTGCACTAATAACTGGGCAGGATGTAAAGAAAGCTTTAATCTGTTTCTTGTATTGGTCAATTTTTGAGGCCTAGAAACATGTTTCTGTTCTGTTTCTGGCAAGGGGTATGCTTTTGATTCAATTTACTTGTCCTGTACGGTTTTTTCCACACCATTTTTCTTGGCTCAGCCTGGATCTTCTCAAATTGTGGCCTTTGAGCTAATAAAAGTACTGTAGAAAATATAATATACTGTAGCACAGTTTATTGAAAAGCAACCATTAGTTCAGCTCACGCAGCACCACAAACCTTGATTGTGGATTACAAATCACCATGGTTTCACCATCTTCCACCATCTTTCATCAAATAATCCTCATATTGGCTGAGTTTACCAACCCTTCAGGGGGCACATGAAGTTGGTTGGTTTGCAACTCAGGTAGGTTGT
>NW_015391477.1:0-4631 GCF_001527695.2 Protobothrops mucrosquamatus
ACAAAATGTTGGTGGGATACCTATAAAAGCTCATGAAAAAAGTGACATTTCAATAAAGAGAAAAGTTAGAATTGTTTTCTCTGTTATGATAAACAAATGTGAGGGATGTGAGAGGATGTGAGTTGTGAGAGGAAAAAGATCAACTCCATTGAAATATGGTGCTGGAGTAAACTGCTTCTCTTTCTTTGAACAGCTAAGATAATTAATTATTCAGTACCACAGGAAATCAAGCCTGGATGTTTATTACAAGCATGGATTATGAAACAAAGTGTATCATTCTTTGGATACAGTATAAGGACTGATGTATTTATCCGAAACATAATTTTGCTGGGCAAGATAAGAAGAAGGTGAAGAACCCAACAGTAGGTGGCTAGACAGAGTACTGGGAACTACAAGAATATATTTGAAAGAATTTAGAGTTTAGAGCAGTGATGGCGAACCTTTTAGAGACCGGGTGCCCAAAAACCACCCCACCCTGCCCCCCTGCCTGCCCGCAGGGCCACTCACCACCTCCATGGCCTGCCACATATCACCCAGGCAGCCCAGCAGCGCCAAGGTGGCCATGCCCTCCACCCGCACCCCACAGCATCATCTGCACATGACGGGATGCGAGGGCAGAGTCTTGTCCCTGCTGCCCGGCTGCCATGTCCTTGGCTGCGCTGCTCCGCATGGGCCACACTTGGGGGTGACTCTTCTGGGGGGCTGCTGGTGAGGAGGGGGCCACTGGGGGAGGCGGGGCTGGGGCGATGGCACGTGTGCCCATAGAGAGGGCTCTGAGTGCTGCCTCTGGCATGCGTGCCATAGGTTCGCGACCACTGGTTTAGAGACTTTATATTTATAGAATCACAGGAATTGACTATCACTCAATCAGAACTTAACAACAAACTGGAATAGTAAATGAGAACTTAAAGATGTTAAACAATTTGCTTGCATTTTGAGGACTTTAAATTTTTTTTTTTAATTCAGATTGATTTCAAGTACAACACATATAACAATTTTGGAGAGATCACTTGAAAATCTTCCTTTATAGATGACTCCAAATTTTCTATGTGTTATGTATATGTGTGTCTTTGTTATATATGTTATGATGGCTCCAAATTTGTTAGATGTAAATTTATTTTATTTTTATTTGTTAAACAAATTCATATGGTTGCTCAACTCACACAAAATGATTCTGGGCAGTTTACAAGATTAAAAATCATCAGGAGCAATCATCCAAAGGTACAAAATGAAGCAGACGGTATAATCATTGCTCTTAAGAGTCTGCCAGTACTGGAGAACATATTAATCTCTTGGTAGCCTGTTTCAATAAACTGCCTGTTATAGTTGGAATACTTTTGTAGACACCTATCTGAAGACACTCATTATCTTGACTTTGCTAATCCCTATGCAATCAAAAATTAATTGAAACTTAACTCTACTTCTCACCTGCCACACTTACATTAAGCATTTTCTCATCATAGTTGGTTTTATATCCATAAAACACCGAAATAAAGAGACAGTAAGCAGATTTAATTATAATAAATGATAATATATACCAAAGCATTTCTTCCAAAAGTAGATAGAATAGAATAGAATAGAATATCTTTATTGTCACTGTGTATCTCACAGTGAAATTAAGTGCTGTCCACAGTGCACACTACACATAAGTAAGAACCACAAATAAGAACATACATTACATACACACATCCTTCTCATTCTATTCACCATTGCGCTGCCCCTAATATTGCACTTCAATGTTGCACTATACAGTAGTATTTAATATGGTTACAGCTCTGGGATAAAAACTATTTTTCAGCCTATTTGTCTTTGTTTTTATTATCCTATACCGTCTGCCAGATGGTAATAGTTCAAAAAAAAAAAGAATGTCCAGGATGAGACGAGTCTTTAAGAATGTTTTGAGCTTTCCAGGACTTCCAGTTTGCCATCACGGCTGCTGCAGATGCTGGAAGGTGAGCTTCATCTTCCGCGTTCGGTTTTGCTTCACTGGGGACCCTGGAAAGGGTCAAAAGTCACACTGTAGGGGCGATGAGCAAGGAGGGGACCCCTGCTTGTTCACGGGAGGGCAGCAGCCCTTCCACTCGATCTGGGGCAGCCCTCCAAACTGGCGGAGGAAAGACCATCCATAGTAATATGGCCCGTCACTAGGCTAGAGACAGCCGAAGTCTGGCCACTCGCTCCACACGGTCTCTGCTGATGATCAGATGCTGAATGTCTGATCTATTTGTTTTGAATAGAAACAAATTTAGGGAACTCCTACAACAAAACTCCTGGAACATTTTTAAAAAATTTTTGGGAGCCTCCAGGAAAGGACATAGAAAAATAATCGAACCTATTCTATGCCTTTTAAAAAGCTTAACATATCTTTTAAATTTCACGGATTCTGAATCTCTTAAAAAATAATGCTATAAGTCTACCTGCTATGATGATTTCAGCATCCTGTTTTCAAGCACTATAAAAAAATGGGGACAGGGCAGGGAAATGTGGCCATTAGCCACCCTTACTTCAGTGACATCATTTTACAAAATATGCAGCCAATGTTACAACACTTGTTAGTGATCAACTATCATTGCTCAGTATAGGTGTTATGATAGGTGCTTTATGTTGCACTGAGACAATAAGGTCAACATGCATTTTGGGAAATGTATTAGAACTATGGGACTTACTGATTAGCACAAGAGATCTATACGTCAGCCCTATAAGGTAGACCAGACTTGGATACTAAAGACTTATAAGCAAATCTTACATTTATTATAAGATTATGAGAACAGAATCTTGCAAATCTGAATATGCTCTCCCATTCTCCTTTTATCTTGATGAGAACCAGAGAGGGTCTTACTTGAAATGTTTACATAGGTTACATTTTTCCCCCAGACTCAGATTTCTTTACACTGACTATTGCCTTGGGTGCATTTCTTCTTCCTGTTCCTCAAGGTTATTCCTTCTCCCATCACATTATGGAAATATAAATATTCCTAAATGTTGTTTTAGCATCAGTTTGAATTTGTGATTATTATTATTTCATTCAACCATCTCTCTTTCTCTCTGCATTTCACTGACTCAAAGCAGAGGATATGCCTCATACACCTGCCTCCTATTTTCCCCACAACGGCAACCCTGTAAGGGGGTGACTACCTCAAAGTCACCCAGCTGGTTTTGCGACTAAGATGGGACTAGAACTCATGATCTCCTGGTTTCTAGCCTAGGGTCTGAAACACTACAGCAAATTGGTTCTGGTAGTCCACTCGAAACAAGCAAAATTTAGCAAAAGGATGAAATGTGTGCATGTCAAACATATTTATTCCTTTCAGCTGAAAATTAAATGCACAGAAAAGCTTTGTTACCAAGATCCTATAAATGGCATTGTTTTACAGTTGGAATTTTAAGTGTACCAAGATTGTACTGATTGTGCACAGGAGAAAGATGGTCCATAGGTGTCCAGATCCCTTTTCCCCCCGTAAGAGTGAATTATTTGTTTACACTAGGAAAATAATAAACTCTTAGGTCTTCAAAGGCCATTTTTCAAACATTGCTAGCTATCCATTACATAATAACGGTTGTTACATCATCATGAGCACAGTCAAGCATTTTGATTTTGTACGTTTCTTTTCACAGATACTGTATTTCTTTCTTATGTTATTTCCTCTTCATATTAGATTTGCCAAATTCACTTTTTCTCTCTCCCTGAAACAGTGTTCTTCCTCAGTTTCTTTCTATTCACCAAAATAGAAATAGATGTCTTTTCTATCATCTTTCTTAAACTCACCCAGGTAGTCAGAGAATGAGTTCCAGGCCTGCTGCTGTTAAGATAAAGTCATTGCCCCCTGCAAACCACATCTTAAAGAGCACTGAAGCTAGCTATATGCATAGTGTATTCCAGTATGAATCTGTATGCATGCAATATATCCTTATACGTACATTATCTATAAACTATAATCTTTTCTATGCAACTTATCCAGGTAAATTCAATTTTCTAAGCAATTCTGCATCAAGAAATAATCCTGTGACAAATTCTTAGAGGACTTCTTAAATTATGTTTATTAATGTCCCCAAAGAGATCACACCTTTCATACCTCTAATCTCTCTTGATTGAGAAAAGGAAGGCTTCTCCATCTGTTAATTAAATGCAAATAGAAATGTAGAACTGTTTGCACAGTGTATATTACACATGGATATGTGTACATATACATACATATATATATATATACATGTATGTGTGGTATGTGTGTGTGTGTTTGTGTGTGGTGTATCTCTCTGTCTGTCTCTCTCTCTGCTTCTCCCCCCCACACACATGTACAGATCAATCATCTCGATGTCATGGTAGTAGACAAGAAACAGGAGAAAGCGGTGGTGATAGATGTAGTAGTTCCAAGTGATAGCAACATCAGGAAAAATGAGTATGAGAAGCTTAAAAAGTACCAGGGTCTGAAGAGGAACCGCCTAGATGGTTCCGTCCCAGGCGCCTGATGGACCCGGAGAGGTTTCTGACGGAGCTTGGGCCATATCCTGAGGAGCTGGGTCACGACTCGGCGGAACATCAGGCTGCGGCCTGGGATGTGGCCGCAGCCGCAGCACTGGACCGAGTCGTGCCGCTGCGGCCTCTGACCCGGCATAGATCTCAACTGGCCCCT
>NW_015391477.1:6477-8290 GCF_001527695.2 Protobothrops mucrosquamatus
CAGCTTGCAGGACTGGCCTAGGGTAATTTTTAGAGGGGTTTTAATTATATTTTAATTGGACAATGTTCAAATATTTCTTTTAATTAATTTTAAATTTGTAATTGTTATTTATGTATTTTAATTGATTGTCAGCCGCCCTGAGTCCGCGAGGAGAAGGGCGGGATATAAATCCAAATATAATAATAATAATAATAAAAAAAAGGACGTATAAAGTAAAGGCCAAAATGGTCCCAGTGGTCAAAGGAGCACTCAAGGCTATGATTCTTAAGCTGGGATAGGGGCTCCAATAGATCCCAGGAACAACATCAGAATGCTCTGTTCAGAAGAGTGCAGTGCTAGGAACAGCTAAGATACCAGCAGAAGCCTCAAATTCCCAGTCTTCTGGTAGAGAACTCAAGAAGGAGGAAACACATATACCACCTATAGGAATAAGAAGGGAAGATAATGCTGGCCTGATCTGATTACTGGCTAGAAGCTCCTCAAGATCTTTAAGATATTAATACCTAATCTGTTGTGGTGTAGTGTTTTGGTTTTAAGGGCAGGCCAGGAAACATTTAGAGTCTCTGGAGAAAGACTCATAACAATCCAAAGTAAGCATAGGAATTGGTTGTATGGAAAGAGAGAGTTTACCAAAACACATGGGAGGAATGTGAGGAGTATGGATCACAAAGGCCTGATAATAACAAGAGAGTGAAGAATTAGTGTACACAGAAGCAGTTAGTACAAAAACATGAACAGTACATGAAAAAAATAATACACATGGAGAAGGTAAGGTGAAGATGAAGGAAATAAAAAGAGTATAATGGCAGAGAGGAAGGAGAGATAATGAAGCAATAGGAAACGTGAAGGTCTAAGCTTCCACCTCTTTTCTATATGCATCCTGATGGAAAACACCACAGACCAAAGATTTGGAGCTTGCAATGTGATACAATGTGGTAAGTAACTGTATCAAGACCTTCTCATTGAACAATCATTCTAGAGTGTTCAATAGCCTGCTGCAACAGTAAATTTAATAGGGCTGTACAAACAATCCAAAAGAGTTAATTTGAAAAATATATGAGCATGCTCAGCTGCTTTGCTTTATTAATGGTTATGTGTCTTAGACACATAGTCTCTGAAACAACTGTATAAACTATGCTGGCTGAGGAATTCTGAGAGCTGAAGTCTACAAGTCTTAAAGTTGCCAAGTTTGGAAACCCCTGCTATATGAAAAGGGTGGCTGTGTAAAACTGCTCTAAAAATCCCCCTGAAACTTGAAGCATATCTTTGTATATTCCAAAAAACTCCAAAATGTGAATTGATGTTTATAATTTTGTTTTGTTTTGTAGAAAGTCATGGATCTGTACAAGTGGCGATATGCAATCTGTCTGAAATCACAATAATTGTGAGTTACCAAGTTTTAATGAGCTGTGAAGAGCCTCTTGGGAACTCACCTGCATCCTCTCAAAATTCTTCAAATTGCTTCTCTCAGCAGAAAATGCAATTAGGAAAAGCAGAGAAGGTGCGGTGCTGAAATGAAGCAACATCAGCAAGACTTTGGCTCCTTGGTGAGAATCAAATCTATAGCAGAAATTAAAATCAATGTTGTTATTTTTATATATCAACATAAATGCGTAGCTTTTGTTGCCGCTTGGAAAGCAAAACTTAGTAAATCAATAGGGATGTTATTCATTAGCAGACATAGGTATCAGTGTCCCAGATATTCATGCATTATTCCATCTAACCATCTTCATCACTTAAAAATATCTTCCAAAGCAAAGCAATTATTTTTATGCACAACTTTCTGTGCATATAAAAACACAATTGTCCTCTC
>NW_015391477.1:9101-13112 GCF_001527695.2 Protobothrops mucrosquamatus
CTCTCTCTCTCTCTCTCTCTCTCTCTCTCTCTCTCTCTCTCTCTCTCATGTTTGCTCTTTCAATCTTTCACATCTCTCTATCTCCTTTAGAGGAGAATGCCAAACAGTAGCAGGCTTTGGTTTCAAAGTTTCACTAATACGATGAAATGAACTTGAAATCTTCCTTTAAATGTAATTCACATGAGAGGCGCAACTTATAATTCAAAAGGAGTAGGCTGTGTTCCTTGTATGAGACAAATCTTACTCTAGGTGACCATAAATAGTAATGGAGAATGGAGAAAAGAAATGGCCAGCATGTGCTTCAGACAATAGTTTTTCATTTCAGTCATGGACTCTTAGGGCAATGCGGTGACTCAGCAGTTAAAATGCTGGGTTTGTCAGCTGGAAAGCGGGTAGCCCAGGTTCGAGACCTGAGTGCCTCATGACCAGTTGAGCTCCCAACCTTGCCCCAGCTCTTGCCAACCTAGCATTTCAAAAGCATGCAAATGTGAGTAGATAAGTAGGTACCACTTTGGTAGGAAGGTAACAGCACTCTGGGATGACATGCTGGCCACATGACCACAGAAATGCTTTGGACAGTATTGGCTCAATGACCTTGAAATAGAGATGAGCACTGCCCCCTAGGGTTGGCAATGATTAGCAGACTAAAATCCGCAAGGACTCATAGACTCTTGGAGCTGGACCAACTTGCACAGCTAATCTTTTGTGACAAACCCAGGAATGGTGCCCCACTCCCAATTCCTAAGCAAGACCCACTCCATGCATTAATACAGGAAAGGAATATGGAGTGGCCATATTTAATTCTTGACAACCATTCTTGCATTATCACTAGATTCAGATTAATTTCTTACAGTGAAGTTGTCATGTTATATGGTCTTTCAGGCCATTAGACGCAGAGAAAATAATTAATGCTAATGCAAGGATTTTTGGAAAGCAGAATCTATTGAAAGAAAGAAGCTGATGGAAACCCTGAACAGGAACACTTTGCATGACAACCTTTGTTTGCACAACAGTCTTGTTGAAAAGTAATAGAACAATTAATACAAATATTTAGTGATGGTTTATGAAAACACTTGTACAGGCCACAAAAGGAGAAGATAAAAGACTGGAATGTATATAGGCAATGTGGAAGTGAGAACTGTTTTTAATATTTTAAGCCTCCCAGAATCACTTATGTGTGAGTTGGGGAAGGGGCATAAATATTTGTTTAATAAATAGATAAATTTTGCCTCTGATCTACAGTATGTATAGCTTCCTGGCATCTTTTAGTCCTTTTTATTTTCCTGCACTTCTGCTATTTGATTAGATTCTAATATGCTTCTATCCCACTACTATTTTTGACCTCTACTTTTAACTGTTTCTATTCGTTTTAGTTTTTTATGCTTTAGTATTTATTGTATTTTTATAATGGTTCACGCTTGGAGCATTTCCTGTTTGTTGATTGATAAATATTGTGTAAGAAATACTCATCTAAATAAATTTGACAAGCAAAAAAGGGCAGTATGAGACAGCTGAGATGTGCAGAAGAAGGCACACAGGTCTTCTGACATGAAACTCTTAATCTTTGACATTTTCTTATAGCTGGCAGTTATTGAAAGCTAAACAATACTTGAAAAGGTAAGAAAATGATCAGTGATGGAAACTGCAAGTATCTTCCAAATAATGCTCAATACGCAAATGTTTATATAAATAATACATGTAAATGAGTGTTCTTTTCCTGGAATATCTATAAAATAATCATCCTGAAACTGGTGCTCTCCAAACACGTAAGGATTGCAATTCCCAGAATTCCAAGGCAGTCTGGTCAACAGGACAAGTTTCTGTTCTAGAATAATACCTCTATTCCCCTTTTTGTAAAAAGCAGATTGTGAAATTCAATAGCATTTCTAGCAAATTGTAGCTCAAGGTATCATTAGCAGCAGTGAATGATGTGTATGGAAACACAGATAGACTGACTGTTACATACAGTAGGGGAGGAGATATTTGAGAAATTACACAGAAAATATTTGAAAACAACATGGTAATTACAAAAAGTTAGCAGTAAAATTAATCTTATTTTATTTTAGATTGGGTAATGTTCTAAATAGAATGTGGGGATATTATAGATATAAAGCAAAACACTTCACAAAATATCCTAGGATACTTTGGTCAGCAAGCAGTTAATGTATAACAATTAGGTGGATATATAGCTAATCCTGCAATCAAATTCAAACAGTGCTCATCAAAGAAACTTCATCAAATTGGAAAGTTATTGAGTAGGTACCACAAGAGGGTCTTGGGCTCTGTACTATTCAACATTTTTATTAATTATTTGAGTGCAGTGGGAAGCAAGCTTATCAAATTTGTAGCTGCTACAGAACTGGATGGGGAAGTAGATACCCTACAAGGAAGGAATAAGTGGCCTTTGCGGACTCCCATTCTATAGCAAATTGAGTTGCCTGGTTGTTCCTTCCAATATAGAGGAACGCTAAATGAAAAAAAAGAAAAACTCTGAGTTATAAAAATAGCTCTTTAACAACCCACTTCCATTATGGCAGAGTGAAAAGTAAACACTAGCTGAGGGACTCCGTGCATTTCAGTGAGAAGTTCAATGTAACAATGTGTATAATCAATAATCCTTGTTCCTCCTTGAGATTTTAGAGCCTAACAATTCACTTTAGGCCAGCTACTGGAATAATAGGATGAAGTTGGCAGAGGTCTGGTGAATATAAATTGATAAAGTTTCTGTGAAGTTGCAAAGACAAACAAAATACCCGCTTAAGGTACCAGAGTAGAAATCAGGAGATTATGAGTTCTAGTCCCTCTTTAGACATGAAAGTCAGCTGGATAACTGTCTGTTGGTCACTCTCTTTTTTCCCAGCAAAACTCACCTTATATGGTTGTGGTTGAGGGAAAAGTAGGAAATAGGAAAAATAGGAGGAGGAAAGAGTATTATATATGTTTGCACCTTGAGTTATTTATAAAAATAATAAAGGTGGGATTAAAAAAATTAAAAAAATAACTTGTCATCTGTAGACCTTTCTCTTCCATCCCTCCTTAATGTTGACTACATTATCTGGTATTTATTTTTTTTATAATTTTGTCTTAATCCATACTTCTGTAATCTGCTGCAGTTTTGTAGTCAGTGGAAATGCTTGAATTCAGATGTGTTATGACAAAAGCTTTGGTGTGCTAGTTCAGCCTAACAGTTTTATGAACATTGTACATTTCTATGGACCTCATGTCATTCATATCTTTTACAGGATGGGATTATTATTTGAATTGCATTTCTATGGCACTCATGCCATTCATTTCTTATACAGGATGGGATTATTATTTGAATGGCTTCTGTCAGCTATGAAAGTGGAATATATCCAGTGTTTGCCTTGGAAAGGTTTGTGTTTGAAATAGATATTAGTGCAAAAATGGCTAGCAGAATGGGAGGGAGGGAGGGAGGAAGGAAGGAAGGAAAAGCAGGGAGAAGGAGAGGAAGAAAAGGAGAAAGGAAAGAGGAAGGGGAAAAGAAAAAGAAAGAGAAGAATATCAATGGATGACCCAAACTAGAAAGGTACGTCAGGGATCCTACTTAAATATATAAATATTAAATAAATAAATTTAAACATAGGGATATGTTTAAGAAATATATTTCTTAATTTTTAGGGTTGTATAACTATGAAAAAATGCTATGTATCCTGTTTTATTTCTTTTTGTTGCATGCCTTAGGAAGCTCTTACTGTATTGGGGCAAGATAACTTAAAGCAGGGGTTTTCAACTTGGCCCTTTTATGACTTGTGGAGTTCAACTCTGGCAACGCTGGCTGAGGAATTCTGGGAGTTGAAGTCCACAAGTCATAAAAGGGCCAAGTTTGAAGACCCCTGACTTAAAGCATTTACTCTCAAAAGGATCAGTCCTAGCTGCAACTCAGCTGTGGTGAAGCAGCAGAAAAAGATAATAATAATAATAATAATAATAATAATAATAATAATAATAATAATAATAATAATAATAATAATAATAATAATAATAATAATA
>NW_015391477.1:13754-25031 GCF_001527695.2 Protobothrops mucrosquamatus
AGCCTGTCTTCTGGAGTGTTGGCTATTCCTGCCAGCTTGGTGTCGTCTGCAAATTTGATGAGTTCCCCATCTATCCCCTCGTCCAAATCGTTGATGAAGATGTTGAAGAGCACTGGGCCCAGAACAGAGCCTTGGGGCACCCCACTACACACTTCCCTCCATGTAGATGTGGTTCCATTGAGGACCACTCGCTGAGTACAGAAGAGCTTCAGTGCAGGCTGACTGGTATCTGTTTCTTATTATATTGAGAGCAGTGTTTTTTTTTTTTTTAACTTGGATAACTTTAAGATGGGTGGACTTCAACTCTCAGAATTCCTCAGCCACCCTCGCCCATCTTAAAGTTGCCAAAGTTGAGAAACACTGATTTAGACCAATTTTTTAAATTGTGTCAAGAAAAAAATAGTGGTTATAGCTATATTCTTGATATAGCTGGAGAATTTTTCTTAACGTATTTAGAATTTCCTGGCCAGAGATGGTCCGATGAGAGGCAGATGAATGTGTCTGACACCATCAGGGCAAATTTGATGAATAATCTGCATTTATATTTCATGAGGGCTCAAGTAAGTAAGATCAACTTAGTTAATTATTAAAGTTCCTTTTCTTCTGTTTAAACTTCTTGAATGATTTTCATGAAAGAAATCTCTCAATCCATCTCCATTTCTTTTATGTGACATTTCATAATAACTCTAATTTTAAAGTTGCCTTGTTTAAGTGTGACTTCAGTTAAGCCTTTCCTAGCATTAGCTTTTTAAAAATGATATAATGTAACAATGGGAGGAAAAATGGTTCCATTAAATAGCCACTTTAGTTTGTAGTTTCCCCACACCCACACCTAGGATATACATAGTAATTATTCTTCAAATGTGCCATCAATCAGAGAAGGCACAATTAGGAATTTTTCAGTAATTTCCAATAATTTGGAAAGCTTCAGATTATCAAGCAAACTATTTTCAATAGAACAGTTATAAAAGACAAAAGGGTCCCTTAAAAAATTAATGCCTATTCATTTGTTGTAATAAAACTTATGTTACTTACAGTACTCAATTGTGGTAGGCACAATTAATACAGATATGAAGATCATCCCATTGGACCTGGTTGCGTTTGGTCATGGGAAATGGTATTAATTCATCTGAAAGTGTACTCAGCACCTGTGAGAAAACACTAGGAAGGAGATTGTAATCTACAATTGCAATAGCAATAGGCTGGTTGATATACTCATCATAAAGGAAATCACATACACTCCAGACTTACAACCGTAGGAATATAGTACATATTATTACTTTTACAGTATGATTTTCAGGAGTTTGTCAGTAGGGCTGCTCAAGAATATGGGTATGTGCTTGTATGGGTGTCAAAATGTCAAGATGTTAGCGAGGATTATGTGATGAAATTTCCTTTTTTAAAAAAATAAATAAAAATGTACCTGCAATACATGTAAAAAAAAGAAAGATGCTTTATTCATGTGGTCATGACTAACATCTTGATTTTTATGACCATTCAGAGGATATCTCTGTTTGTGAGCCTATGTATGTATGTTGCATATGAATATTAAGTTCTTAATGAACAACTTTAAACCTATACAGTATATCAGATTACAAAAATGATGGCAGAACTAGAATGAATGCAGTTTATGTTATGTTTTTAAAGCCTTGGAAGTCATGCAAAATGGAGTTTAAAATTCTAGGCCTGGTTCCTCAGTGATATCATCACATAATTGTCTTATTCCATGGTTCTTCACTGATGAAAGAAAATAAGGCTTAAAAAGTATGCTTTCCATCTTAAACAGAGGATTTGTCTGGACTACACGATGAATTTCACTTAAGACATTTATGGTCTTGTAATGTTGAAAGACCCATTACAACCCAATTTCAGGCTTACTGAGTGGTACAAGTGTGGCTGTTTTGTACCAGGTCAGTGTATTTATCCACCTGATTCTGTCAATGCTCTGGAACAAGTTCATGATTTCATACATGACTTTTCTTTAATGAAAGATAGTCAGTACTTTCTGCCTATAAGATATGTGCTGGTTTTGAGTTGTGGGTTCTCCACATTCAACTATGTCAAAATGTGACATTTTCAGTATGCTGCAAGAAGCAAGATATCTCTTCCTAGTGATCAGTGGTGTGAATAAGTATATGACAGGTGCAAAACAAAACAAAACAAGGGTGGGACCTTGATTGTGCATTTGTGGCTACCATGTTGAGATTTTGACAAATGCATATACCCTTTGCTCGCAAATCCCTGGAAACTTCATTTCAAAAGTAATGATGTGGATTATATACTCTTTTTTATTTCTTTCATTGAGAAAACATGTATTACTTATGTAATTGAAAAATATATATTTTCAATAACCTGTTTATAGCTGAACATAAGACAACAATCTGTGAGACACCCTTTGCCACAAATAAATGTAAATTGCACAGAGAACTTTGGATATTGTATGGCTATTTATTTAATATGGACTCAAATTATCTTACTTCAGTCACATTAAACAAAGACATAGCTTTCTAGAGAAGTTTCTGATGCTGGGAATGGTGGAAAAAAAAGGGAAGAAAAAGATGACCAAAACCAAGCTGGATGGCCTCAATGATGAGTACACCTGAAAGAGCAGGTTTGAGACAGATTCACATGGAGAATATATAATTGCTAGTAGTTGAAAACTACTTGATGACACACCATAAATTTATTAAAGAAACAAACAAAGAACTGAGTGCCAAGATGCTTCAGAAAAGCAGGAGTTACCATCTGAGCATTGTAGCTGAAGAAAGCTTTGGTTTATGTTACAAAGAGAGGTAGGAGGATTCCAACAGACTTACAGCATGGATTCTCCATGCTTTTCAGGTCTAATTCTTTTCAAAACTACAAATCTAACTGGATTCTATGTGCAAATCTTTCTGCAAGCAAACTCTAATATAAGAAAAATAGTCACTGTCTTTCTGAGTTATAGTTCTTTCATTTAAATAACTTATGAAATAATAATAATAATAATAATAATAATAATAATAATAATAATAATAATAATAATAATAATCATCATCATCATCATCATCATCATCATCATCATCATCATCACATAAACTTTTGAATATGCACCATGCTCTACATCCATGAAGTGACACCGACAGGTTGTACCTGCCAAGAAAAATAGAGGGCAGAGGGCTATTGCAAATCCACCAAACTGTAGAAGAAAAATGAAGTTTGAATGACTATGTGAATCAAAGTACAGAAAAACTGCTGCAGGCTGTGAAAACAGAGAGCATTATAAAAATAACAGAAACAAAGGCAGAATATAAGGAAAAATGGCTGGATGACAGATTAAATAGATTGAAAACCAAAGCTTTGCATGGACAGCATTTGAAAAACATTGAAGGAAAATGTGATAACAACTTGACATGGGCATGGCTTAAGATGGGAACCATCAAGAAAGAAACGGAAGGCTTAATACTGGCTGCTCAAGAACAAGCACTACAAACTAATGCCATGAAAGCGAAGATACAAAAATCCACTGACAATCCAAATTGCCGACTTTGCAATGACAAAGTTGAAACTGTTTCACATCTAATATGCGAGTGCAGCAAAATCGCGCAAACTGACTACAAAGCTAGACATGACCGAGTTGCTAAATTAATCCACTGGACATTGTGTAAAAAATATGACTTGTCTGTGTCCAAAAAGTCGTGGGAACATAGGGTGGAAAAAGTTGTTGAGAATGAGAGGGTGAAGATCTTTTGGGACTTTCAAATACAGACAGATCACCATTTGGAACACAACACGCCAGATATCGCAGTTGTAGAGAACCGAAGCGTACAGCTGATTGATATTGCTGTACCAGGAGATGCCAGAGTCGAAGAAAAAGAACTGGAAAAATTATGAAATATCGCGACCTGGCCATCGAAACTGCACGATTATGGATGAAACATGTAACAGTGATACCCATTGTCATCGGGGCACTGGAAACTATGTCCAAAAATTTTGCAATTTTTTTCGAGAAACTGCAGCTTCCTGCAATAACTCCAGCAATGGTACAAAAAACTGCGCTACTCTGAACATCTTACATTTTAAGGAGGTACCTGGTTGATACCTAGGATGCTGGCAGCAACCCGTGTCAACCATTAGTGCCAGACAATTTGAATGTTCAGTTGACTGAAGTTCACGTCTAAATAATAATAATAATAATAATAATAATAATAATAATAATAATAATAATAATAATAATAATAATAATAATAATAATAATAATAATAATAATAATGTTGGAAGGGATTTTAGAGGTCATCTAGTCCAACCTCCTGCTCAGGCAGGAAACCCTATACCATTTCAGACAAATGGCTGTCCAGTCTCTTCTTAAAAATTTCCAGTGTTGGAGCATTCACAGCTTCTGGAGGAAGGTTGTTCCACTGCTTAATTGTTCTAACTGTCAGAAAAGTTCTCCTTAGTTCTAGGTTGCTTCTCTCTTTGGTTAGTTTCCATCCATTGCTTCTTGTCCTGCCTTCAGATGCTTTGGAGAATAGCTTGATTCTCTCTTCCTTGTGGCAACCCCTGAGATATTGGAACACTGCTATCATGTCACCCCTTGTCCTTCTCTTCATTAAACTAGACATACCCAATTCCAGCAACCGTTCCTTATATGTTTTAGCCTCCAGTCCCCTAATCATCTTTGTTGCTCTTCTCTGTACTCTTTCTAGAGTCTCAACATTCTTTTTTACATTGTGATGACCAAAACTGGATGCAGTATTCCAAGTGTGGCCTTACCAAGCCGTTGTACAGTGGTATTAACACTTCACATGATCTTGATTCTATCTCTCTGTTAATGCAGCCTAGCACTGTGTTGGCTTTTTTGGCAGCTGCAGCACACTGCTGGCTCATATTTAAGTGATTGTCCACTAGGACTCTGAGATCCCTCTCACAGTTACTACTATTGAGCAAGGTACCACCTATACCTATAAATGGTTTTTCTTACTTCACAGTCATTTGATTTACTGCATTGTAATGGAATTGTGGTCTTCAAAACTATTCTTTTCCTATGAATAAGTGTCATTGGGGGATATTTCTGCATAACTGCCAATAGTCATGTTATTAATTTGTCTTTTTTTTCTGCGAAAAAAAGGCCTTGGAAAAGGAGTTTAACAAAACAGTTTCCCAGTCACTGGTGGACAGTTTTGGATGTATTTAATCAAACAAATATGAAAAGTTATTATTTTTTTTATAAAAAAAATCCTATTAGCAATGCAAATGTTTGCAGATGAATTTAAATAAATTCCATTTGTTTTAAAAAGAGATTTCTTAATTTTACTTGATGATTCATAATGTGCTCCCTCACAGAGTCACACAAATATCAGATTATAGATGAGATAATTTTAGAAAATGTGCTTCCTGATTTTTTTCCCCTTAAATAAATACAGCCTGACAATCAATGAAGACAAGGGTATATTTTCTCTGTTAAATATTTTATTTATAACTAATTGAAGATATAATTTATATTGTGGCAGGATAAATTGCTCTGATAGTCTCAAAATTGTTTTTTTTTATGTTTCAAAACTGGGCTCAAGGTCACAGAGGCACTGAAAGCTTTGCACCTAATGAAAACACTTGATGCAGGCATGTCTGTCTTTATAGCTAACATATATATAAAATATGAAGATGTTAACCAATAGGAGAGGAGGTATAGGAGAAGAGCAGGAAGAGTTGGGGGATGGAATTAAACACGATATCAGTCTGGAGTCATTACATTCCCAAAAGTGATCTAAATCTGACTGCTCTTGAATTCTTCAACCCCTGTCTGGTGCCAATTTAGTACTGAACTATAGTTGACTAGATTCTTATATATAGGCTTGAGTCCTAAATCTTCTTAACTGCAAGTCAGTGTATGGTCCTGATCCTTTGCACCTGACAGGATATTATTGGACATTACCAGTCTTATTTTTGAACACCATGGCTTGGAGATACAGTGTGTATTAAGAAGCAGGTGAAGGAATCTGAATTGAAAACCCAGCAGAAGTGAACAGGACCAAGAGCTAGAGAGCTGCAGAGTGGATTGGCTGATGGAAAGAATTATAACTTTGGGNCAATATAGTACTAAATACTAAGAGTGTCAATGAAGGAAGTAGGAAAAGAGAGAGTGTGACTGTTAAAAAATTCCAAAAGGCTCCATCTGGAATTGTCTGAGTAGAATTATATTGGTATAGTTTGTTGCCAGAAGGCCATTTTATCTATTGGAAATATGTACAAGCAGTCTATCTAAAAGTACCACAACTATAAACACTGTAACTTAGCAGCATTTAGAAAATTTCTGTTCCTGTTTCCCACCCTCCAACATACACGGAAGTATATTTATTTATTTATTTAATTTATTTATTTGCCACCCATCTCATAGCAAAAAACTCTGGGCAGCATAAGTTGTAGTTATGGTATTACTGTATTACATATTAAGCACATGGAAGTTGACTTTGATGTTGTTTCCTTTTTTATTTTAGCTAAAGAATAATAAAAAAGAAAATAGAAAATAAGAAAACTAAATAATAATAATAATAATAATAATAATAATAATAATAATAATAATAATAATAATAATAATAGCAGCCAAATAGGAATCTTATTTAGAATAAGAAAACATTTTCTTCTGATACTATACCTCATCACAGTGGTAAAAATCTGCTATAGCTATCATTTTAAAAGGGCTGACATCAAAGGCCTCTGCTTTTTCCAGCACAGTCTGTCAACAAATAACATCAGAGAGTGGGTGACCATGTCCCAACCAGTAAAGTACAAAAAAAAAAAAAAAGCCAGAAGGAGCAACAGATAGCGAAGGAAAAGAAAGTGACACCATAAACACTCTGCCACCAATATATCACTATTTATCAGAGAGCATAATATCAGAACTCCTTTTCAGGCAAAGTTGGAAAAACTGTATGAAGCCCTGATGAAGAGCTGCTGGTCAACTTTAGCAGTTCTGGGTGGATAGATTAATACTCTGACAATATTCCTACCATTGATATATTTTAGGATTGTTACAGGTAGTCCTCAATTTATAACTGCAACTGAGACTGGAATTTTGGTTGTATTGCAGTCATTAAGCAAGATACCCACATGACTGTTACTGAATAATGACCTGCAATCCTATCTCTCCCAGCTGCAGTCGTTAGGGGTGCCCAGGTCATTTAGCAGAATGCGAAGGTGCATCAGGAGATGGGGAAAGTCCTGGGAGGCCCAGCACAGGCCATGTGCAAGCTGGGGTGGTCCTTCACTGGAGTACAAAGCTGCAGTGGTACACCTCTGCATTTGGCACTACCAGGCCTGGGTCTGAAATGGAAACCTTGCACCTTCAGCAGTCTTAGCCACTGTCACCACCCCAGGTCTCTAAATCTGCATTAGGGCCACCACTACCGCTGAGGAATGTTGCCCAACTTCTCATGTTCACACATTTTCCCCTAATCTAGGCTATCCTGCACAATGGCACTTGGTGTGAGTGTGAAATAAAGGCCTGGGGCTTTCAACAGTCTCAGCTAACTAGTCGCTCTTGTCCTAGATTGTGGGGGATTGGCAGATAGGGAAGTTGCAGCACCTCTGCAGTCATAAGGGTGGGCTCACATTCAAACACCCAAATTTTTATTAGATGACTTGGGGGTGCTACAACAGCCATGAATTTGGACACTGGTCACAGGTCCCTTTAGCATCATCACAATTTTGAATGGTAGTTGAGCGAACAGTTATTAAGTGAGGACTACCTGTACATCAAATGATTAGGAAAGCACAGTGTTCCTGTGATAAAGCAAGCTTTCTCTTCCCTTCAAAGTGTTAGATTTTGTGTAACGGCTTATAGATAATGCAGTAAAGATGCATAAATCATTTTGCTAATATTAATATACATTTTTATGAATGAAGGCGAATATATGGGTCCCAGGATAATGTTGCAGGATCCAATCTGGATCGGTCACCAGGACCAGAGTTAGAGAGATGTACCCCAAAGAAGGGCTCCAGCACAAGTCCAAAAGCTCAGACGATGACACCTCTGGCCCCAGTGACTGACCCAGATTGTATCCTGACACATATTTATAGAAAGAGTTTAATCAAGAGCTGGAGGAATTGTATGAACCTGAGATTTATTTCTCCCGTGGCTCCTCCAATCACAGGGCAATGGGAGGAATGTTGAGATGTAAGATGTGTATCTAGAACAGTGATGGCGGACCTTTTAGAGACCGAGTGCCCAAAAACTGGCCACACCCCACTCCACCCCCTGTCCGGCCCCTACCCCGTCCCTCACCCCACCTGCCCGCAGGGTCACTCACCGCCTCCAGGACCCACTGCAGATCGCCCAGGCAGCCCAGCAGCGCCATGGCAGCCACGCCCTCTGCCCGTACCCAGCAGCATCAACTGTGTGGGATGGGGCATGAGGGCAGAGTCTTGTCTACGCTGGCTGGCTGCCATGTCCTTGGCTGCGCTGCTCCGTGTGGGCCATGCTCGGGGACAATTCTCCTCCAGGGGGGCTGCTAGTGAGGAAGGGGTTGTGGGGGGAGGCAAGGCTGGGACAACAGCACGTGTGCCCACAGCTCTAGAAGTTTCCTCCTGCTGAAGGAAGCGATTATGTAGATGTGTAATGACTACAGTCTCCATGTGAAGGCAAAGGGTTCACACTGATTATTTCCCCTTTTTAATTTCTAGTCAAGACTAGCAATTTCAAGTGGGACTAGGGATGCATGAATCTGCCAGCTTCACTATCTCTCCACATTTGTATTTTAAACATCTTTTTTCCACTTTGGTACTTTTTAAAAGTAAACAAAAGAAATAAAATTCTTACCCATCTGTTCTGGTCAATTACGTAGACAGTACATTTCACACTTGCCTGACATATAACTGTTAGAGATGAAAGCCCTGACAGAAAAATGATGCCAATCACTGCAGTTGTATGAACCAGTTAGTATCTAGCAGGGTTTTGCAGTGATCCAAAGTTGAAAGGAAAAAGATCATTTGAAGCTCACAGATGTGTACCTGTAGCACCTGTCAGCAACTCCTTAAAGAAAATATATCTTTTCTTGGACATGAAAGCTGTAGTATAATCCTAGGAAAAGATGCATCTCATTTAAGGCATTAGTGACAGATGCTTTATTATGCTGCATGTACTCCAGATCACCTTTCCCCCTTTGAATCTGGATATCTAGTTTGTGCAGCATCAAATGTATTGGAACATTAAATCTATCCCATTGTATTTCAACATAATTCTGCAAATTATTTTTAAATATACCAGAAAATTACAGGAAATCTTGGTGGATCCTATGAATCAAATGTCAGTTCATTCTACAATTAAATCATTTTTCGACAACCATAATTAATTTCCTCACAATTATAAGCATAATTGAACACACAGGCATTTAATGAGAATTCTGCTGTTGACCATATAATAGTTTTTCTTAAAATCTTAGGTTCTTTCTGTCTTATTTGTGAACACATATTCAATCTAATAAATAACTATAAAATGAAACAAATAAAAGTTTGTTCTTTCTTTCTTTCTTTCTTTCTTTCTTTCTTTCTTTCTTTCTTTCCCTTTGAGCAGGATGCATGATACTAATACAATGATGTCATCAGACAAGCTATATGCAGAATTTTTGCTTCTGAAGAAATGTTTACAATTGATAGGAAGTTCCAGCTTTTGTACCTTGCTTTTTCTGTTAGCCATCATCCTTGATTTAACCAGAAATGATTTCAATGATTAGATGATGATTAATTAAAGATATAGTATTATTGCAGTGAATGAACAAGCAGGGCCTGGGTAATATGTCTGGATAATTGTCCCCCTGTAAAGTTATGTGGGAATGACCTTGGGTGAAGGGGAGGAACCACAGCTAGGGGAACAGTCAGATATGAAGCAGCTTAGCCCTCTGAAGGAAAGTGGACATGGCAAACATCTTAAAAGAGATCTTCCCTAGCTTATTGGGCTGTAAAGGTAATGGAGGTGAAATTTAGTTTCAGATTTGCAGGATTCTGTTCCTTAACTTTACAATAAAATAAACCCAGTTTTTCTGGCTGTGCTACTTGTCTGAACTACCTTGCAAGCTAACACCCTCCTTGAATAACTTTGCTTCCAGCCATCACTAATGGAGAAAAAGCACAAAATAATATATAAACTAATTCATAGAAAAGAAGATCTTCCAATTAAGGATGGAAAATTCATTGTCGTACATAGCCAAGGGCATTTCTATCTAGCTTTTCAATGTCTATTATTAGACATTGACAGCTATCCCTATTATTAATAAAAGACTGACTATATATTGTGGTTCACAAAATAAAGGGTGCATTTCTCTCACCAAAAAACCCCCAACTAAAATATTATATAGTGATCTTCATTAAGTAAAAAAATAGAGCAATAAAATGAAGAAAGAATAGAAATAATGCTGTGGCTTAATTCCCATTATTATAGTTTATTTACATGTTATAAAGATACTGAGAGTCAGTTTGGTGTAATGCTTAAGGCATCATGCTAAAAACTGGGAAATGGTACAAAGGCCAGCTGTGTGACCTTGAGGCAGTTACTCTCTCCCAGTCCTTGGAAGGAGGCAAAGACAAACCACTTCCAAAAAAACTTGCCAAGGAAACTGCAGGGACTAGTCCTGGCAATTACCAGGAGTGAACACTGACTCAACACAAATATATAAAGATGTTTGATTAGCAGACATAGATATCACCGTTTTTTATTACCTACCTTTTGTGTGTTTATTATATAGAAATAGATATAATCCTTATATCTGATCCAATATAAAGTAACATAAATTTTCTTATCAGCTAACTTAATATATTGCAAAGATAATTTTGTCAATTTTAGTGCTAAATGTCAAGAAGCCCTTGGACAATAATACCATAATGTCTCCTCCCCAGAATACTGTTATTACTTCTGCCATAACAGGACTGTTCCCCCAACTCCTGATTTATTATTGTTTTGTCAATCAGGTCTTATAAGCTGATTTCATCTTTGGAACTGCTACTTCTTCATTTGCAGCACTGTTGCTTCGAAATAAGAGTTCAATTACTGCTCAGTTCAGTATAAGCCACCTAATGTATTAAATTACTCCAAACACAGTCCTTGAGTTGTCAAACCAGGGCTTTTTTTCTCGGAGAAAAGGTGGCGGAACTCAAACCTGGCCACGCCCTCATCAAACCCTAGGACCGCCCCTTTAGAGAACAGGAATGCAAGTAAAATTTGGGAGGGGCTATTTCCGGTGTGGGAGGGGCTATTTCCGGTGCGGCCGGCCCGGAAAAAGGTGCCGGAACGCGGTTCCGCCGCGTTCC
>NW_015391478.1:0-5164 GCF_001527695.2 Protobothrops mucrosquamatus
AAAATAAAATAAAATAAAATAAAATAAAATAAATAAAATAAAATAAAATAAAATAAAATAAAATAAAATAAAATAAAATAATAAAATAAAATAAAATAATAACAAAACAAAACATAACATAACGTAACATAACAGAATAAAATAAAACAAAACAAAATGAAATAAAATAAAATAAAATGAAATAAAATAAAATAAAATGAAATAAAATAATAAAGAGAGTGCAGATACAATTGAAAATCGTGCTCCTTTGTATGCACCGCTTCAACCATGTGGTTGATGCTACAGAAAGTTCTTGGCTTCCCACCATTTACTTAGTGACTGTTCAAAGTGACCACAGTAGTGGAAAAAGGACTTCTGATCAGTCCTCACAGTTATGACCATTGCAGCATTCCCACGATCACATGATCCAAGTTCGGATGATTGACAACTGGCATGTACTTGTGACAGTTGCAGTATCCCGGGGTCAGGTGATTGCTATTTGCGCCCTTCCCAGAGCTTTCTTCCGACAGGCAAAGTCAATGGGGGAAGCCAGGTTCGCTTAACAACTATGCGATTCACTTAATGACTGCAGTGATTTGTTTTGCAACCACGGGAAAAAAAAAAAGATTGTAAAATTGGCTGCGATTCGCTTAGCAATGGAAATTGTGGGCCCCTGTCATGTTCCTAAGACGAGGGCTTCATTTATTAGAGTGACTCTTTCAAAAAAAATAAAAAAACAAAACCCTATAGAAAATGCTGATTTAAGGGAAAGCAAACTGGCTGAGCCTCTTGTTTTGTTTTCATTTCTTTTCTTTTTTAAAAAGTCTTGCTGAATTTCCCAGCTCAGCAATCATTGATAAGAAGAGCATCTGCCACTGAACATTAAAAATGGATATCACAAAAAAGCAGCAGGCTCCAGGAAGCTTCAGGCAGGGATGCTTCTCTTGCTCCAGATATGCCTCACGTTCACCTAGAGGGTGAAGATAAATGAAAACAGAAATATTAAACCAACCATCCATCTGGCCTAAAGATTGATAGAATAGAATAGAATAGAATAGAATAGAATAGAATAGAATAGAATAGAATAGAATAGAACAGAACAGAACAGAACAGAACAGAGTAGAGTAGAGTAGAGTAGAGTAGAGTAGAGTAGAGTAGAGTAGAGTAGAATAGAAAATAGAATAGAATAAACAGATTGTAGACTAGACTAGACTAGACCAGAATAGAATAGAATAGAAAATAGAATAGAAAACAGAATAGAACAAACAGATTGTAGAATAGAATAGAATAGAATGGAATAGAGTAGAGTAGAGTAGAGTAGAGTAGAGTAGAGTAGAGTAGAGTAGAGTAGAGTAGAGTAGAGTAGAGTAGAGTAGAGTAGAATGTAGACTAGAAAATAGAATAGAATAAACAGATTGTAGACTAGAGTAGACTAGACTAGACCAGAATAGAATAGAATAGAAAATAGAATAGAATAGAAAATAGAATAGAATAGAAAATAGAATAGAATAGAAAATAGAATAGAAAACAGAATAGAATAGAATAAACAGATTGTAGAATAGAATAGAATAGAATAGAATAGAATAGAATAGAATAGAATAGAATAGAATAGAAATTATGGTATAGAATGATAGAATAGAATTACAGAATAGACTAACAGAACAGAAGAGAACAGAACAGAATAGAATTCTTTATAGCCCAAGTGTGATTGGACACACAAGTAATTTGTCTCCAGTGCAGAAGCTCCCAGTGTACATATAAACAGCAAGTAGTAGGATATAAGATACCAACAACAAGTGATAAATCATAAGAAACCAATAGGAGAAGATAGTAAGAAAGATGAGGAATGAGACAGGGGGAATTAAGTGTTCAGCAGAGTGATGGCACGAGGGGGGGGGATTTATAGGTCTGGTTGTTTTGGCAAGCAATGCCCTATAGCGGCGTCCCGAGGGGGGGAGTTGAAACAGTTTATGTCCAGGATGTGAGGGGCTGTAGATATTTTCCCTCTTTCTGGCTCATACAGATCCTCAATGGAAGGCAGGCTGGTTGCCAGTGTTTTTTCTGCAGCCCCAACTATCCATTGACGTCTGTGCCTGTCCTGTTTGGTGGCTGTGCCAAACCAGACCGTTACTGAGGTACAAATGACGGACTCCGTAATTCCTCTGTCAAACCAGATCAACAGCTCCTAGGGCAGCCTGAGCTTCCTGAGTTGATGCAGGAGAGAACATTCTTTGTTGTGCCTTTTTAATGGTGGTTCTAATCTTAGGTGTCCATTTCAAGTCCTGGGACATAGTACAACTTAGAAACTTGAAGGTCTTTGAACTTAGAAACTTGAAGGTCTTTGAACTTAGAAACTTGAAGGTCTTAGAACTTAGAAACTTATAGGTCTTAGAACTTAGAAACTTGAAAGTCTCAGAACTTAGAAACTTGAAGGTCTTAGAACTTAGAAACCTGTAGGTCTTCGAACCTAGAAACTTGAAGGTCTTCGAACTTAGAAACTTGAAGGTCTTCGAACTTAGAAACCTGAAGGTCTTAGAACTTAGAAACCTGAAGGTCTTAGAACTTAGAAACCTGAAGGTCTTAGAACTTAGAAACCTGAAGGTCTTAGAACTTAGAAACTTATAGGTCTTAGAACTTAGAAACTTGAAAGTCTCAGAACTTAGAAACTTGAAGGTCTTCGAACTTAGAAACCTGTAGGTCTTCGAACTTAGAAACTTGAAGGTCTTCGAACTTAGAAACTTGAAGGTCTTAGAACTTAGAAACCTGAAGGTCTTAGAACTTAGAAACCTGAAGGTCTTAGAACTTAGAAACCTGAAGGTCTTAGAACTTAGAAACCTGAAGATCTTAGAACTTAGAAAATTGAAGGTCTTCAAATTTAGAAACCTGAAGGTCTTCGAACTTAGAAACCTGAAGGTCTTCGAACTTAGAAACTTGAAGGTCTTAGAAACCTGAAGTTCTTCAAACTTAGAAACTTGAAGGTCTTCGAACTTAGAAACCTGAAGGTCTTAGAACTTAGAAACTTGAAAGTCTCAGAACTTAGAAACCTGAAGGTCTTCGAACTTAGAAACTTATAGGTCTTCGAACTTAGAAACTTGAAGGTCTTCGAACTTAGAAACTTGAAGGTCTTAGAACTTAGAAACTTGAAAGTCTCAGAACTTAGAAACCTGAAGGTCTTCGAACTTAGAAACTTGAAGGTCTTAGAAACATGAAGTTCTTCAAACTTAGAAACTTGAAGGTCTTAGAACTTAGAAACTTGAAGGTCTTAGAACTTAGAAACTTGAAGGTCTTCGAACTTAGAAACTTGAAAGTCTTAGAACTTTGAAACCTGTAGGTCTTAGAACATAGAAACTTGAAGGTCTTAGAACTTAGAAACCTGAAGGTCTTAGAACTTAGAAACCTGAAGATCTTAGAAAATTGAAGGTCTTCAAATTTAGAAACTTGAAGGTCTTAGAACTTAGAAACTTGATATTGTGCACAGGACCAGGCTATCTAAGGAACCATTTGAACCCCAAATTTTCATTGCTAAGCAAGAGAGTTATTAAGTGAGTTTTGCCCCGTTCTTATGACCTTTCTTCCCAGGGTTGCTAAGTGATTCACTGGAATTCTTAAGTAAATGACACAGTTGTCTAGTGGATCTGGCCATGAGTCACATTGTAAACTCAAGCGGCCATTAAGCAAATGGCTGTAAGTTGAGGACTACCTAAAGAGACTGTCTGGAGATTGACAGTTATTCCCTAGGCCAGGGGTAGGCAACCTTGGCTCTTTTAAGACTCGTGGACTTCAACTCCCAGAATTCCTGAGCCAGCCTGGCTCAGCATGGAAACCTCTCCATTTCTCCTCAGCGTGGCTGGCTCAGGAATTCTGGGAGTTGAAGTCCACGAGTCATAAAAGAACCACGGTTGCCTACCCCTGTCCTAGGCTGCCAGCCCATAATTCCATCTTCTTATCATCCCTGGTTTCATAGCAACGTTTCTCTGGAACTAACTGAAATGGGGTGGGGGGGGGAGTTATAGCTTGTTGCCATCAAATCCCATCGAAGCAAAAGCTTCATGCTTATATATATGAGTTTTTGTGGCTCCTTTAAGCTGATCGTTATGATTAAAAACAGACCTAGATATGATCTAGTTATTGCAGTGTGGCATATTTACATCCCGATGTTTAGTTTCAGGCCTCTCTGGTATATAAACCAGCTTTCTCCCATTTTATTATCTTTTTGAAGGCATCGGAGAAATAAAATGAAACAGACGAGAAAAATCAGGTACAGGAAGGCCTCGACTTAATGGCTGCGGTTTAGCCCAAAATTTCTGTCGCTAAGCGAGACACTCATGAAATGAGTTTTGTTCCATTTTACGACCTTTCTTGCCAGTTTTTAAGCGCATCACCGCAGTTGTTAAGTTGGTCACACGGTTGTTAAGTGAATCTGGTCTTCTGGTATATGGTATAAGGTTTCCTACCTGAGCAGGGGGTTGGACTAGATGACCTCCAAGGTCCCTTCCAAAATTTTTATTATTATTATTATTATTATTATTATTATTATTATTATTATTATTATTATTATTATTATTATTCCCCCATTGACTTTGCTTGTCAGAAAGTTGCCAGAGGGGATCACGTGACCCCGGGAACGCTGCAACCGTCATAAGTACAAGCCAGTTTCCAAGTGTCCCAGTTTTGATCACGTGAGCGTGGGGATGCAGCAGCCGTCGTGTGAAAAATGGTCACACTTAACAACCATTGCAGCCTCCCTCTGGTCACCTGATCAACATTCAGACGCTTGGCAACCGACGCATATTTATGATGGTCGCAACGTCCCGGGGATCACGTGATCCCCTTTTGCGACTGTCTGACAAGCAAAATCAACGGGGAAGCCCAGATTCTCTTAACAACCGTGTTACTAACTTAACAACTGCAGTGATTCACTTAAGAACTGCGGCAAGAAAGGTCGGAAAATGGGGCAACGCTCACTTAACGTCTGTCTGGTTTAGCCACGGAAATTTTGTGTTTGAATTGTGGTCGTAAGCCGAGGACTACCTGGGATCCAAAACTGGTTGCTGATTTGTAAGTTCAATTCGGCATCCACTTCACTT
Source organism: Protobothrops mucrosquamatus (assembly GCF_001527695.2). Lineage (NCBI taxonomy): Eukaryota > Metazoa > Chordata > Lepidosauria > Squamata > Viperidae > Protobothrops > Protobothrops mucrosquamatus. Next base: position 5,067 of record NW_015391478.1, read on the forward strand.
TTTAAATACCAAGTTCTTTGAGTCCTCCAGCTTTGTCCCAGCAGGGGGCAGCATCTCACCAAGCTTTCCCTGAACCATCCCAAAAAACCAAGCAAGGT
>NW_015391478.1:6053-8272 GCF_001527695.2 Protobothrops mucrosquamatus
CACGGAAATTTTGTGTTTGAATTGTGGTCGTAAGCCGAGGACTACCTGGGATCCAAAACTGGTTGCTGATTTGTAAGTTCAATTCGGCATCCACTTCACTTTTTAAATACCAAGTTCTTTGAGTCCTCCAGCTTTGTCCCAGCAGGGGGCAGCATCTCACCAAGCTTTCCCTGAACCATCCCAAAAAACCAAGCAAGGTCAACTGCCAGGAGCACTTGGATAGTAGACCACCAGGAAATGCCAGGGATGGAGAACGGAACTGGGAAGAATACAATTATGCTGGAGGAAGGTGGTGGCCTAGTTCTTCTACACTATCGCCCAGAAACTTTGTGGGGGTGCCCAGCTTTTAAGTTTGGTCTCCAGGTTTGGGAAATGGAGGTAGAGTAGATCTTCCAACTTGTTTTATTGGCAGAGTTGCATTCTATTCTATTCTATTCTATTCTATTCTATTCTATTCTATTCTATATTCCTATTCTATTCTATTCTGTTCTGTTCTGTCTACTGCATTCTATTCTATTCTATTCTATTCTACAATCTGTTTATTCTATTCTATTCTATTCTATTCTATTCTATTCTATTCTATTCTATTCTATTCTACAATCTGTTTATTCTATTCTATTCTATTCTATTCTATTCTATTCTATTCTACAATCTGTTTATTTTATTCTATTCTATTCTATTCTATTCTATTCTATTCTATTCTATTCTATTCTACAATCTGTTTATTCTGTTCTATTCTATTCTATTCTATTCTATTCTACTCTACTCTACTCTACTCTACTCTACTCTACTCTACTCTACTCTACTCTACTCTACTCTACTCTACTCTATTCTATTCTATTTCTTATTCCAATCTAGGAAGTAACTTGGGAAGTTAGCAGCGGCTCCCAAAAGCGCCTGCCTGTAAAAAAAACAGGTGGTCTTCAACCTACGACCACAAGGGAGCCCAACATTTATGTTGCTAAGTGAGACAGTTGTTAAGTGACTTTTGCCCTGTTTTATGACCTTTCTTGCCACAGTTGTTAAGTGAATTGCTAAGTTAGTCCCACGGCCATTAAGTGAATTGCTTGTCAGAAAGTCACAAAAGGGGGATCACCTGACACCCCTGGACACTGCGACCGTCATAAATATGAGTCAGTTACCAAGCGTCCGAATTTTGATCACGTGACCAAAATCCACGGGGAAGCCAGATTCACTTAACCCCCATGCTTGTAACTTAACAATTGCAGTAATTCACTTAATGACTGTGGGGGGGAAAGGTCGTAAAATGGAGCAAAACTCCCTTAACAGCTGTCTCGTTTAGCAACAGAAATTTTGGGCTCCCTTGTTGTCATGAGTCGAGTCGTAAGTCCTCAACTTACAATCGTTCGTTTAGTGACCGTCGAAGTTAGAACGGCACCGAACAAAGTTACTTATGACGGTTTTTCACATTTACGACCGTCGCAGCCTGGTCACGGGATCAAAATTTAGACAGTGGACAGCTGACTCACATGTATGACGGTCGCAGTGTCCCCGGGGGGATATCACGTGATCCCCTTTTGCGACCTTCTCACAGACAAAGACAGTGGGTAAACCGGATTCACACAACCCCCGTGTTCCTAACTTAACAACCGCAGTGATTCACTTAATGACAGCAGCAAGGGAGGTCGTAAAGTGGGCCAAAGTTCACTTAAACGCTGACTCGCTTAGAAACAGGAATGTTGGGGCTCCATTGTGGTGGTAAGTCGACAGTTAGAACAATTAACCAGTGGAACAACCTGCCACCTGAAGCGGTGAATGCTCCAACACTGGAAGTTTTTAAGAAGAGACTGGACAGGCATTTGTCCGAAATGGTATAGGGTTTCCTGCCTGAGCAGGTGGTTGGACTAGATGACCTCCAAGGTCCCTTCCAACTTTATTATTATTATTATTATTATTATTATTATTATTATTATTATTATTATTATTATTATTATTAGTCATCGCACAGTCAGCCAGATGTTCAGACTGGATTTGGCATTTTTGTCTACCTATCGAGTCCTTCACCAGTTGCGACCTTTTCTGGACCGGGACGCCTTGCGCACAGTCACTCATGCTCTCGTCACCTCTCGCCTGGACTACTGTAATGCTCTCTACATGGGGCTCCCTCTGAGGAGCACCCGGAGACTCCAACTGGTCCAGAATGCGGCCGCGCGGGCGGTGTTGGGAGGGACTCGTCGCTCCCATGTAACACCGCTGCT
>NW_015391478.1:10707-13944 GCF_001527695.2 Protobothrops mucrosquamatus
TCAGGAATTCTGGGAGTTGAAGTCCACGAGTCATGAGGGGGCCATAGTTCCCCCATGATGGCTCAGGAATTCTGGGAGTTGAAGTCCACGAGTCATGAGGGGGCCATAGTTTCCCCATGCTGGCTCAGGAATTCTGGGAATTGAAGTCCACCAGTCATAAAAGGGCCAAGGTTGCCTACCCCTGGCCTACACCATTTCTGTAATTCCTTCCAGCTTTATAGTTCTCTGAATCTCCAGAACAGCACTGTTTTTCCCAATTTTAGCCATTTTAAGCTCTCTGGGCTTCAGAACTCCCAGAATTCCCCAGCCAGCGTTCTTTGGCTGAGGAATTCTGGGAGTTGAAGTCCACTCATCTTCAAGGTTGGGAAAGCCTGCTGTATAGAAAAAACAGAAGACAGGTGTCATCCATCCAGCCAGAATCCTTCCCTCCAGAGGCAATTTGTACAACAATTTGTGAATTATTCATGCGCGGTTCAACCTAGAAAAACTAAAATATGTAAATATGGCAGCAAGATATGACTTGGGGAACGTATATATATATATCCGACCAGGAAACAAATTCATCAGAATGAGCTATATAAAAGCAAACATAATCTACCGAGGGGCACAAGGGAAACAGGGAACAGGGTAATTTCCAATAGTTTGTTGGTTTGCTTGTTAATTTAAATATATATATTTATATGTCTTAAAAGTTCCAAGATCGAGCTACTATAATGGGATGAGAAGGGATCATTTTTGCTGTTGCTTGCTCTCTCTGGGATTTAAAAGGGAACTTTCCCTGTTATCCCTCAAGTTTGCCAGCTTTAAGACGGGTGGACTTTTAACTCCCAGAATTTCCCAGACAAACCAGGAGACGGTGAGTTCTAGTCCTGCCTTAGGCTCTCAAGCAGGCTGGGTGACTTTGGGCCAATCACCAGGAGATGGTGGATTCTAGTCCTGCCTTAGGCATGAAAACTGGCTGGGTGGCTTTGGGCCAATCCTAGGGGACGTGAATTCTAGTCCTGCCCTAGTCATGAAAGTCCGCTGTGTGACCTTCACCAGGAGACGGTGAGTTCTAGTTTCACCTTTGATACACAAGTTGGCTGGGTGGCTTTGGGCCAATCACCAGGAGATGGTAAATTCTAGCCCCGCTTTAAGCACGACAGCCGGCTGGGTGAACCTTGGGTCAATGAACAGGAGATGGCGAGTTCTAATCTTGCCTTAGGCACAAAAGGTGGCTGGGTGACTTTGGGCCAGTCACTCATTCAACCCAGCCCAACTCACAGGGAGAGGTGGGAAAAAAGGGGGAGGAAGAAATATTAGACATGTTCACCACCCTGAGCTACTTATAAGCATTAAAGTGGGGATCAAAATCTAATAAATATCCAACTAGGCGCCCTGGCTGTGGGATTATGGGAATTTAAGTCCCGTCCAGTACCAGGCTGCAGAAATCAATTCTGTCAATTGTGGTTAAAAACTGTGTGGAGGCTTAAGAAAAAAACAACATGGCATGAATAAAATTTCTAATTCATCACTAATACACACATTTTATATATATATATATATATATATATATATATATATATATATATATATATATATATATATATATATATATATATATATATATATATATATGCAGGTCTTGGCGTATTCGGGTCTTTTTCCATGTAAGATTGAGACATCACATCTGGACACCACATCACAGAACTCAGGAGGTTACAACGCTAAAGCTCAGGATGTTACAACACAGCCAACCACCCAGGATGTTGCAACACAAAACTCAGGATATCACTACACTAGATCTCAGGATGTAATCACACAACCCATTACCCAGGTTGTTATAACATAAAAGACTAATGGGCACGCAGCCAGCACCTCAACTACTCAGGATGTTACGAAACAGCTGAACAATCCGCAAACAATAACTCCCACACAGCCAACCAACCCACCTACAGCAACTAAGCCAGCACTCCACCCACCCCCACCAGTATTTATAGAGAGACGGCAGCTCCGATCACACTTTGTTCGCACAGGCACGAAGCCGAAGACCCCAGCCTGAAGATGACGAGTGGGACCTCGTCGAAATGTCGCCAAGATACTCTCAATCTTACATGGGAAAAGACCCGAATACGCCAAGACCCTGCAGACAAACCATCTAGAAATTCAACAGAAACAGAAATAAACCTGCTCTTTAGTATAATGAAAAGTTTTTGCACTGGATAACAAGAAGGCCAATTAAAATATCATAGGATCCCCACTACATGGCAGACAGCCGTGGCTGTTGTGTAGTCTGCTAACCAAATTAATCTAACTTTCTCCCTTACATTACGAAGCTCGTCATTAGTCAAGTTTGAAGGAAAGGACAGATTCACGATCTGGCATTTACATTTTTGGATTTCAAAGCTACAAAATTCAGGAGGGAGGCCGCCCTCCTGTAATCTCAGGTGCAAATTGAATTTTATTCTACACTTGGCAGATTTCCCCCCCACTCTCCCACTCCTCTTCCAATTACAACTCTGAGTTACAATGCCTTGGTAAGGCCACACTTGGAATACTGCATCCAGTTTTGGTCACCACGATGTAAAAAAGATGCTGAGACTCTAGAAAGAGTACAGAGAAGAGCCACAAAGATGATCAGGGGACTGGAGGCTAAAACATATAAGGAACGGCTGCTGGAATTGGGGATGTCTGGTTTAACGAAGAGAAGGACGAGGGGGGACAGGATAGCAGTGTTCCAATATCTCAGGGGCTGCCCCAAAGAAGAGGGAGTCAAGCTATTCTCCAAGGCGCCAGAAGGCAGGACAAGAAGCAACGGAGGGAAACTCATCAAGGAGAGAAGCAACCTAGAACTAAGGAGAAACTTCCTGACAGTTAGAACAATTAACCAGTGGAACAACCTGCCTCCAGAAGCGGTGAATGCTCCAACACTGGAAGTTTTTAAGAAGAGACTGGACAGCCCTTTGTCCGAAATGGGATAGGGTTTCCTGCCTGAGCAGGGGGTTGGACTCAATGACCTCCAAGGTCCCTTCCAACTTTATTATTATTATTATTATTATTATTATTATTATTATTATTATTATTATTATTATTATTATTATTATTATTATTATTATTAAGATAAGGCTATATGATTGCATTCCTTCACGAAATGGTAGCGGGGAATAAATTTTTCCTACATTTAGGCAAGAAAAAACAATGTACAGGTATAGTATAGTCCTATACCAGTGATGGCGAACCTTTTAGAGACCGAGTGCC
>NW_015391478.1:16025-18730 GCF_001527695.2 Protobothrops mucrosquamatus
TTCTATTCTATTCTATTCTATTCCATTCCATTCCATTCCATTCTATATTTTCTATTCTATTCTATTCTATTCTATTCTATTCTATTCTATTCTATTCCATATTTTCTATTCTATTCTATTCCATTCCATATTTTCTATTCTATTCTATTCTATTCTATTCCATTCCATTCCATTCCATTCCATTCAATTCTATATTTTCTATTCTATTCTATTCCATTCCATTCCATATTTTCTATTTCATTCTATTTCATTCCATTCCATTCCATTCCATATTTTCTATTCTATTCTATTCTATTCTATTCTATTCTATTCTATTCTATTCTATTCCATTCCATATTTTGTTTTCTATTCTATTCTATTCTATTCCATTCTATTTCATTCCATTCCATTCCATATTTTCTATTCTATTCTATTCTATTCTATTCTATTCTATTCTATTCTATTCTATTCTATTCTACAGTCTGTTCATTCTATTCTATTTTATTCTATTCTACAATCTGTTTATTCTATTCTATTCTATTCTATTCTATTCTATTCTATTCTATTCTATTCTATTCTATTCTAGCAAAATGCTTAACAGTTGTTAGTCAAGGCAGCCCAAACCTGAACCCAGAGCCGATGGCCCTGCTATCAATTTCTGTGAAAGGAGCAGCTGCCAGAAAGATGCTGAAAGAGTTTTCTGTTCTGTTTGGAGGTTAATCGTTTTACCAGCCTCCCTCTGATTTTCCGCCATCCTTCTAATTGGCAGTGACTAGTTTTCAGTGGATGTGAATTTCTAGCGGGGCAATTATTCTGTTCGTTAATGATCTCGCAGAGAACCAGAACTTCCCTACAGCGAAGGTTAGAATTGAGGGAGGGTGGAACCGCTTTGCGAGTTGAAAAGAGGCAAACCTCCCTAAGCATTTATGTCCCTGTGTTCATCGTGTGTGTGTCAAAGTGCAGAGTATTGCTCACAATAACAGAAGAGCAGAAAAGCAAAAGAACAGAAGAGCAGAAAAGCAGAAGAGCGGAATAGTGGGATACAGAATAGCAGAATAGAAGAATAGCAGAAGAATGGAAGAGCGGAAGAGCAGAACAGTGGAAGAGCAGAAAAGCGGAATAGTGGAATAGCAGAAGAACAGAAGAATGGAATAGCAGAAGAACGGAAGAGCGGAAGAGCACAAGAGCAAAAAAGCAGAACAGCAGAAGAGCGGAAGAGCAGAATAGTAGAAGAGCGGAAGAGCAGAAAAGCAGAACAGCAGAAGAGCGGAAGAGCGGAATAGCAAAAGAACAGAAGAGCAGAAGAGCAGAAAAGCAGAACAGCAGAAGAGCGGAATAGCGGAATAGCAAAAGAACAGAAAAGCAGAAGAGCAGAAAAGCAGAACAGCAGAACAGCAGAATAGCAGAATTACAGAAGAGCAGAAAAGCAGAATGGCAGAATACAGAATAGCAGAATAGAAGAATAGCAGAAGAACGGAAGAGTGGAAGAGCACAAGAGCAGAAAAGCAGAACAGCAGAAGAGCGGAATAGCAGAAGAGCAGAAAAATGGAATAACAGAAGAGCAGAAGAACAGAAGAGTGGAAAAGCACAAGAGCAGAAAAGCAGAACAGCAGAAGAACAGAATAGCGGAATACAGAATAGAAGAATATTGCAAAAAAAGTCGCAAAATTGGGTGTGACTCATTTCACACCGCCTTGCTTAGCAATGGAAATTCAGGTCCTGTTTCTGGTCTGAAATCTCGCTTAGCAACCGTTGTACGTTGAGGACATCGAGGACTACCTGAATACAGGTAGAAGCTGAGGATCACCTGTATATAGGCAGTTTTCAACTTCCTGACTTACGACTAAAATCGAGCCCCCAAATTTTGTTGCTAAGCGAGACAGTTGCTAAGTGAGCTTTTCTCCGCTTTACGACCTTCCTTGCCACCGTTGTTAAGTGAATCACTGCAGTTGTTAAGTTAGTAACACCGTCGCTAAGTGAATCTGGCTTCCTCCATTGACTTTACTCGTCAGAAGGTCACATGACCCCGGGGATGGTACAACCGTCATAAATATGAGTCTGTTGCCAAATGTCTGGATTCTGATCACGTGACCGTGGGGATGCTGCAACGGTCGTAGGTGTGAAAAATGGCCATAAGTCACTTTTTTCAGTGCCGTCATAACTTTGAACGGTCACTAAACGAAGTTTCGTAAGTCGAGGCCCACCTGTATATGCTCGAAAGCCGGGCAGAAAAGTTAGTAAAAGGAACATGCAGATACAGGGTGGCTGTTTTCTGCGGTAACGTGGGCAGAAGGGTGGGGTAGATGATCTCAAAGGTCCCTTCCAACCTTCCACTCTACGATTGTAAGACACTTCACCTGAATTAACCAAAGGTATCCTTTTTATTTATTTATTTATTTATTTATTAATTGCATTTATATCCCGCCCTTCTCCTTTCGGACTCAGGGCGGCTGACAAATGATAAAAAGCTAACATACATACACCCAGTTAAAATTTAATTAAAATGAAATATTTGCGAATGTCAAATTTAAAAGTAATTAAAACCCCTATAAAATCCCCTAGGCCAGTCCCGCTTGCTGGAACAACCACGTCTTGAGGGCGCGGCGGAAGGAAGGGAGATCAGGGATCACCCTGATCTCTGGGGGCAGTTCGTTCCAGAGGGTGGGAGCTCCCACAGAGAAGGCCCTCCCCCTGGGGGTCGCCAGCCGGCACTGCCTGGCCGACGG
>NW_015391478.1:18948-25022 GCF_001527695.2 Protobothrops mucrosquamatus
TGCGTAGGGCGTCCCGGTCCAGAAACGGCCGCAACTGGCGAATCAGGCGAACCTGATAAAACGCTCCCCTGGTCACGGCCGACAACTGGTCGTCCAATGTCAACCGTGAATCCAGGAGAACACCCAAGTTGCGGACCCGATCTGAGGGGGCCAAAGTTTCGCCCCCTATAGTCAGCGATGGAATCAGCTGACTATGCCGGGGCGCTGGAAGCCACAGCCACTCGGTCTTGGACAGGTTGAGTCTGAGTCTGTTCCTCCCCATCCAGACCTGTCATTTGGACACAACATTGACACACCCAGCCACCTAAGTACACACTAAACCCACAAGGCTTCTATAAAAGCAACTTTCTGCAAAGTTAGCGCGTTCTTTGAAGCAGCCTCCATTTTATCTCAGACCTGCTATAAAAGATTGTGGGAACGACCCATTTCTGACTCAGCAGCACATGACAAGGAAGAGCTTCTGGTTTTCTGGAAAGTCCCAGGTCTGCTAAGGAGTGGCCATAAAGATGACGGGGGCCAACATATGTTTGTGTGTCCCTGTTTGTCTCTCTCTCTGTGTGTGTGTGTGTGTGTGTGTGTGAGAGAGAGAGAGAGAGAGAGAGAGAGAGATTTGTTTTCTTTTTCTTTTTTAACTTTTTATTAATTTTCCAGTGCTACAATTATATCATCGAAAAGCAATGTGGTGTCTGGGTTACAATAATTCCATTACATACAAATATTTATTAATACAAATCTCCAACTATTACAGCCAATATCTCTTCTCTTTTTTTCCCTGGATACCTACTGTCTCTTGTTTAAATTAGCATACTTCTTATTCTATCCATCAGCTACTTAGTAGCTTTCTCACATTTATCCATAATTTTATAGGTATTATTTATTTTAACATTCCATCTTTTGGACCATCAATAACCTTATGAATTTTCCCAGCTTTAATTCTGCGTTGATATTTAGATTAAACATTTAATATTTTATCATTTCCAAATTTTTAAACGGCCCCAATTCCCTTTGTCACAATTCCCCCCCCCCAACATCTAGTGTTCCGGATACATATCTTATCTATCTCGCTTCTATATCAACAGATTAGTAATTACAATATAATATTCTTATTTTCATTATAATTTCCAAATATAACCATAACAACAACAATAATAATAATAAAGTTGGAAGGGACCTTGGAGGTCATCTAGTCCAACCCCCTGCTCAGGCAGGAAACCCTATACCCTTTTAGACAAATGGCTGTCCAGTCTCTTCTTAAAAACTTCCAGTGATTAATTGTTCTAACTTTCAGGAAGTTTCTCCTTAGTTCTAGGTTGCTTCTCTCCTTGATTAGTTTCCATCCGTTGCTTCTTGTCCTGCCTTCAGGTGCTTTGGAGAATAGCTTGACTCCCTCTTCTTTATGGCAGCCCCTGAGATACTGGAAGGCTGCTATCATGTCCCCCTTCGTCCTTCTCTTCATTAAACTAGACATACCCAATTCCAGCAACCGTTCCTTATATGTTTTAGCCTCCAGTCCCCTAACCATATTCAATAACCAAGATTTCTCCTATTTCAGCATTTAATGCCTTTAATTCCTTTATCTGTCTGTCTGTGTGTGTGTGTGTGTGTTTTGTTTTTATTCCTGGTTTGGAGCTGACTCAAGATTAACCTGAATCTTAAAACTCAGCCCATTTAAATGAGTTTAACTCGGCCTGTTTCTCCTTGAACTCTCCAACAGGCAGTGATTTATTTTCATTTAGCTTCCCGCTTCCCATCCCAACTTGCCATCCGAGCCAGCCTATTAATCAAAACAAAGCAACGAGGAGGGGGAAAAAAAATATAATACTAATAAAGAACCAAATGCATAAATAGCAAATTACAGGAGGGAAACGGCACATAATGAGAAAGCAGGCCCAATGTGCTGACGGAGTCACTTTCTCACCCCTGTTTTTCCACCCAGCGCCCTGGGTTCATTTCCTGGAGGAAAGACCGGCATCAATCATTTTTAAAGGGTCCCACCCAGCCTGCCTTAGCAGCCCCCCCACCCCCACCCCCAGTTCCTTCCCTAAGAGGTTGGGAACCGTGCCTTTGCAAACTGCGGGCCCCGGCATAGGAACTCCTGCTTTTGCAAAGGAAAAATGGAAAGGGCGCCAAAGAGAAAAAGAGAAAAGAGAGAGAACATCCAGACGGACACAAAGGCTGCATTCTTCAGACTGGGGGACGCTGCGTTGCTAAGAGAGGACTTAATTGGCGAGAAAAAGTTCAGGGTGGCTGTGCCCCAGGGATTGTTAATGCAGAATAATTCTCCTCTTTCTCCTTCACATCTCTCGAGATAAAACTTAGAGTGGGAAGGGACCTTGGAGGTCTTCTAGTCCACCCCCCTGCTGGAGCAGGAGGCCCTATTCCATTTGAGATAAATGATTGTCCATTTGAAAGCCTCCAGTGATGGAGCACCCACAAGTTCTGGAGGCAAAGCTGTTCCACTGGTTAATTGTCCTCACTGTCAGGAAGTTTCTCCTTAGTTCCAGGTTGCTTCTCTCCTTGATCAGTTTCCATCCGTTGCTTCTTGTCCTGCCTTTTAGGTGTGTTGGAGGATAGCTTGACCCCTTCTTCTTTGTGGCAGCCCCTGAGATATTGGACTGCTGCTATCATGTCCCCCACCCCAGTCCTTCTTTTCTCTAGACTAGCCAAACCAAGTTCCTGCAACCATTTTTCATATCTAATAATAATAATAATAAGGTATAATATAACAACAATAATAACAATAATAACAACAACAATAATAACAACACAACAATAACAACAACAATAATAATAATAATGTTGGAAGGGACCTTGGAGGTCATCTAGTCCAACCCCCTGCTCAGGCAGGAAACCCTATATCATTTCGGACAAATGGCTGTCCAGTTTCTTCTTAAAAACTTCCAGTGTTGGAGCATTCACCGCTTCTGGAGGCAGGTTGTTCCACTGGTTAATTGTTCTGTCAGGAATAATACTAACCTAATAATAATAATAAGGTATAATATAATAACAATAACAATAATAACAACAATAGCAATAATAAAGTTGGAAGGTACCTTGGAGGTCATCTAGTCCAACCCCCTGCTCAGGCAGGAAACCCTATACCCGTGGTGCCGAACCTATGGCACGCATGCCACAGGTGGCACGCAGAGCCCTCTCTGTGGGCACACACACCATCGCCCCAGTCCTAGGCCTTCACCAGGGTTTTATAAAACTTTTTTGCTTTAGGCCTCCACCACCATGTGCAAAAAAAAAAAGGTTCAATTAATCAATCAATTTCAACTTCTTGCGGGAAAAAACAAGATCTTGCAAAGTTGGAATTGAATGATTGAACTTTTTAGTCCCACCCAGTCTGCCGTTACCACTGCCGACATGCCCACCCAATGGGTCACACCCACCCAATGAGCCATGGCCACCCAGCACCCGACGATACATAAGTGGGTTTTGGGTTGCAGTTTGGGCACTCGGTCTCTAAAAGGTTCGCCATCACTGCCCTATACCATTTCGGACAAATGGCTGTCCAGTCTCTTCTTAAACACTTCCAGTGTTGGAGCATCCACTGCTTCTGGAGGCAGGTTGTTCCACTGGTTAATTGTTCTAACTGTCAGGAAGTTTCTCCTTAGTTCCAGGTTGCTTCTCTCCTTGATTAGTTTCCATCCGTTGCTTCTTGTCCTGCCTTCAGGTGCTTTGGAGAATAGCTTGACTCCCTCTTCTTTGGGGCAGCCCCTGAGATACTGGAAGACTGCTATCATGTCCCTCCCCTCGTCTTCATTAAATTGCAGCCATCCTAAATACGAGTCAGTTGCCAAGCCTCTGAATTTCTGATCCCATGACCATGGGAGATACTGCAATGGACGTAAGTGTGAAAAAGGGTCCTAAGTCCATATTTGGCTCCATAGTAGTGAACGGTCAGCCATTAAGAACTTTGACTGCTTTCCCTGATCACCATTTAAAGATGGGACAATCAGCTCAGTACCAATATTTTTTTATTTTTATTTTTTTAGGAAGCCAGACAGGTGTGATCTGCAGACACTATTTCTGGACCAGGCTGCTAGAAAAGGTTGTGGGGTTGTTTTTTTTGTCTGTGTGCAAAAAAAAGTTGGGTGTTTTGCTTTTTTTGTACCTGGCATAGTTGCATGCCTGTCTTTTATTAGAGATTGGCAGAGCGCTAGACTTACGAAATGAAAGGTGGTGGGCGAGAAAAACTGCTTGGCTGCAGGCCACCTAACCCTGAATATTTAGGGAGGGCGCCTGGCTGTACTGCTTCACACAACATTGTCGATGTTGTCGTTCAGCCGCTAAGTCAGGTCCGAATCTTCGTGAGCGCATGGACTGTAGCAATCCTGTGCTCCAGTATCTCCCGCAGTTTGCGCAAATTCGTGTTCATTGCGCTGATGACACTGTTTAACCATCTCGTCCTCTGTCATCACACAACCTACACACAACCTACACAGGATCCAATCTGGGTCAGTCACGAGCTTTGGGACTCATGCTGGAGCCCGTCCTCGGGAGATGTCTCTCTAGCAGACTGTGTGTTTTGAGCTGTTCTATGCGTAGTATTTATGGGGATGGAAACTAATCAAGGAGACGAGCAACTTAGAATGAAGGAGAAACTCTACGTTTCCTGCGTGGGATGAGGGGAGCGCGTCTCTCTCCTTCTGTCCTGGCCACTTTTTACACAGGCACAACGGACAGCATCTTAACAAACTGCATCTCTGTCTGGTTTGGTGGCAGCAGAGCCTCAGATAGAAGCTCCATGCAGAGAGTGGTGAGGACAGTCGGAAAGATCATAGAAAGCTCGCTTCCCATTATTCAGGACCCTGCTTACAAACACTATGTGCTTTGAGCTCAAAGCATTGTTAGAGACCCCTCATACCCCTGCTTCACAGTCTGTTTCTGTTGCTCCCCTCTGGGAGGAGGTTTCGAAGTATTTAGAATAGAAGAGAGCTGGAAGGGACCTTGGAGGTCTTCTAGTCCAGCTCCCTGCTCAAGCAGGAGAACCTATACCATCTCAGACAAATGACTGTGTAGTCCCTTCTTAAAAACATCCAGTGATGGACCGCTCACGATTTCTGGAGGCAACTTCTGTTCCACTGGTTAATTGTCCTCACTGTCAGGAAGTTTCTCCTTAATTCCAGCTTGCTTCTCTCTTTGATCAGTTTCCAACTATTGTTTCTTGTCCTGCCCTCTGCCACTTTGGAGAATAATTTGAACCCCTTCTTCTTTGTGGCAGCCCCTCAGATACTGGAACACTGCTATCATGTCACCCCTGTTTCTTCTTTTCTTTAGACACTAGCCAAACCCAAGTCCTGAAGCCATTCTTTGTATGTTTTAGTCTCCAGGCCTTGGATCATCTTAGCTGCTCTTCTTTGAGGACTATCTGATTCTGTAACAGATTCGTTTTTCTCGCCATGTATATGTATACATCTGAACTAGACTGTGTTGTTTCTCTGGGCCTCATATGTGAGTGTATGTGGGTATATGCAAAATATATTTTATTTTTATCTTTTTTGTTATGTTTATGAAATGTATATTGGAGGTGGTGACCCTTTGAGAGCTGTATCCAACGCAATCTCTAATAATAATAATAATAATAATAATAATAATAATAATAATAATAATAATAATAATAATAATAATAATAATAATAATAATAATAATAATAAAGTTGGAAGGGACCTTGAAGGTCATCTAGTCCAACCCCCTGCTCAGGCAGGAGACCCTACACCATTTCAGACAAATGGCTGTCCAGTCTCTTCTTAAAAACTTCCAGTATTGGAGCATTCACCGCTTCTGGAGGCAGATTGTTCCACTGGTTAATTGTTCTCACTGTCATTTTAATGTATGCTGCTTGGTGTACATTTAAAGTGACAATAAATTTATTATTCTATTCTATTTTTTTTTCTATTTTAAACATCCTGACAGTGAGAAGAATTAATCAGCGGAACTGCTTGTCTCCAGAAGTTGTGGATCCTCCAACACTGGAGGTTTTTAAGAAGAGATTGGATAACCATTCATCTGAAATGGTATAGAGTTCTCCTGCCTGAGCTGGGGGTTGGACTAGAAGATCTCTGAGG
>NW_015391479.1:0-11907 GCF_001527695.2 Protobothrops mucrosquamatus
GCTGGCAAACAATAAGTCTCTCATAAGTCTCAGAGGAAATAAATGAGCATCTAAGACTGATGATAAATAAATTAAAACTGATTCCAAATTTATCTTTAGCTGTGCATCTTCACACATTGCCTTAGATGTGTTATTGCAATACATCACTGTATAGTTTTATATTTAGTACCCAGCACATTAAACATAGAATTATGACCAGTTTGCTGATTCAAATATGGACATGAGAGTACATGCATACTCTTGAATAAGGCTCATTAAGATCATTACCTTAAAATGTGCCCCAACTTTGGGCTACTAACATGACTCCATGATCGCTCTTTCCATATATTACCTTCTATCTTGTTTCCACACTGGTAGATATAACATAGCCCTCTAGGTGGAAATGATGCCAATCAAGGAAATTCTCCAGTTTTGATCCATTGCTTTAAAATTATTACAGAAAATAATTTTGGTCAAATTCTTGGGAGAGGAGTGTAAGCAGTGGTGGGATTCAAATATGTGAACAACCGGTTCTCTGTGTGGATGCAACTTCCGGAAGTCCATTCTGGGCCTGAGCAACAAAAGAATTAGCTACCGGTTCTACCGAAGTCATGCGAACCAGCTGAATCCCACCATTGAGTGTAAGGCTCTTGAATTTACTCAGTTACAATGTGGTCAAGGAACAATCTTCTACTGCACTGTCTTGCGTCCAATGATTGAGGTCCTAAGCTTCAGTTAAAACCAAAGGAAGACATTACAGAGAAACTTCACTATAGCTGTCTGTCTTTCTGCTTGCCTGCCTGTCTCAGTCTCAGTCTCAGTTCCCTGCCACCCCCACCCTCCAGGTTAAAATTTCCTTCAAGCTGAGTTCAGCTTCTGATGACTTCATGGACACAAATGCAAATGGTTTGCTTACTTCCAGGCAAATGTTCATTTTTCACATTTTTTTCTTAAAAAATAAATGTTTTTTATTTTTATATTTTTAGATATTTATTTGTCAGTCTCACTTGTAGTTTTGATAGTCCCTGAATGTATAATAATAACAACAACAACAACAACAACAACAACGACGACGACGACGACGACGACGACGATGATGATGATGATGATGATGATGATGATGATAGTGATGATAGTGGACATGGCAGTGCCTGGAGACAGCAGAATAGACAAGAAAGAACTGGAGAAGATAACAAAATACAAAGACCTACAAATAGAAATAGAAAGACTGTGGCAAAAGCAAGCAAGGGTCGTACCAATAGCAATAGGCGCCTTGGATGCAATCCCAAAACAACTGGAGCATCACTTGGACACCACTGGCATTGACAAATTCACCATTAGTCAATTGCAAAAGGCAGCCTTACTAGGAACTGCTTCCATCCTGCGACGATATCTGTAATACCATCAAATATCCACATCTGCCTATCCCAGGTCCTTGGTAAGGACTCAATAGGTAGACAAAAATGTCAAATCCAGTCTGAACATCTGGCTGACTGTGGGTTGATCAATAATGATGATGATGATGATGATGATGATGATGATGATGATGATGATGATGATGATGATGATGATGATGATGATGATGATGATGGAAGGTCATCAATCCAACCCCTGCTCAGGCAGGAAACCCTATACCAGTTCAGACAAATGGCTGCCCAGCCTCTTCTTAAAAACTTCCAGTGTTGGAGCATTCACAGCTTCTGGAGACAAGTTGTTCCACTGATTAATTGTTCTAACTGTCAGGAAATTTCTCCTTAGTTCTAGGTTGCTTCTCTCTTTGGTTATTTATCATCCATTGCTTCTTGTCTTGCCTTCAGGTGCTTTGGAGAATAGCTTGACTCCCTCTTCTTTGCCATCATTTCACCCCTCATCCTTCTCTTCATTAAACTAGACATACCCAATTCCAGCAACCGTTCCTTATATGTTTTAGCCTCCAGTCCCCTAAACATCTTTGTTGCTCTTCTCTGTACTCTTTCTAGAGTCTCAACATCTTTTTTACATTGTGGTGACCAAAACTGGATGCAGTATTCCAAGTGTGGCCTTACCAAGGCATTGTAAAGTGATATTAACACTTCACGTGATTTTGATTCTATCCCTTTGGTTAATGCAGCCTAGTATTGTGTTGACTTTTTTGGCAGCTGCAGCACACTGCTGGCTCATATTTAAGTGATTGTCCACTACGACTCCGAGATCCCTCTCACAGTTACTACTATTGAGCAAGGTACCACCTATACCAGTGATGGCGAACCTTTTAGAGACCGAGTGCCTAAACTGCAACCAAAACCCACTTATTTATCTCTGGGGGCTGGGTGGGAGTGGCCCACTGGGTGGGCATGTCTGCGGTGGTCACGGCAGACTGGGTGGGCGTGGCTGGGGTGAGTGTGGCCACCTCAATGTTGCTCGTGGTGATGGCCGGGCAGGGTTGGGGGAGTTCCAGGGGGTCTGTGGTGGGTGGGGCGGCCGGATGAACCAGATGTTAAATTATTTGAAACCCACCACTGGTCACTTCCAAAAGCCATGTGCTCACTCGCTTGTTGCCCACTGTCGCTTCCAAAGGCCGCTCACTCACTCTTCTGCCAAAACCTGCTCCTTTTATAGGTTCCCTTCTCCCTGCCCAGCTCTCGCAGCTGTTCCCGGACTCTGCGCATGTGGAGAGGGGGAGGGGAGCAGCCCAGGCCCGCGTCCCTCTGTCTGGGTCGACAGCATGCGTGCCCACAGAGAGGGCTCTGAGTGCCAGCTCTGGCACACGTGCCATAGGTTTGCCACCACTGACCTATACTATACCTGTGCATTTGGTTTTTCTTGCTTAAATGTAGAACCTTACTTTTTTCACCATTGAATTTCATTTTGTTAGATAGCGCCCAATGTTCAAGTCTGTTAAGATCCTTCTGTATCTTAAGCCTATCTTCTGGAGTGTTGGCTATTCCTGCCAGCTTGGTGTCATCTGCAAATTTGATGAGTTCTCCATCTATCCCCTCATCCAAATCATTGATGAAGATGTTGAAGATGTTGAAGATGTTGAAGAGCACTGGGCCCAGAACAGAGCCCTGGGCACCCCACTACATGTAGATGCAGTTCCCCTGAGGACCACACGCTGAGTACGGCTGGTCAGCCAGACACAAATCCATCTGGTGGTGATGCTGTCTGTCTAACCCACATTTTTCTATCTTATCAAGTAGTAGGTTATGGTCTACTTTATCAAATGCCTTATTGAAGTCCAAGTAAATTATATCCAGAGCATTCCTCTGATCCACTAATTTTATCACTTGGTCAAAGAATGCAATAAGATTTTTCTGGCATGATCTGTTTTTGACAAACCCATGTTGACTTTTGACTTTGTTTGCCCCTAGGTGTTTGCTGATTCGTTGCTTGATTATCTTTTCCAGAATGTTCCCAGGTGTTGAGGTCAGGCTGATAAGTCTGTAGTTTCCTGAATCCATTTTTCCCCCTTTTTTGAAGATGGGAACTACATCAGCTCTTTTCCAGTCCTCTGGTAGTTCTCCAGTGCTCCAGGATCTTTGAAAGATATAGTTCAGTGGTTCTGAGATCACATCTGCCAGTTCCTTCAGAACCTTGGTGTGTAATCCATCTGGTCCTGGTGATTTGAACTTGTCTAGGGTGGACAGGTGCTCACTTACTATTTTCTTGCCTATCTTAACTTGTGTTTCTAATCTGTTTTTTACGGTATTGTTTTTGATAGATTGGATTGTTTTTTCACTTTGTATAAAGACGGATGCAAAAAACGAGTTAAATAGTTCTGCTTTCTCCCTGTTGCTTGTCACCTTCTTGCCACTTTCCCCCACTAACGGACCAATCATTTCCTTGACTTTTTTCTTGTTTTTTACATGTTGAAAGAAGCTTTTTTTTTGTTATTTTTGACACAAGCCTTAGTTCATTTTGAGCCTTAGCTTTCCTCACTTCATCTTCGCAGGCTCTTCAAGTAGTACTAGCCAGGCTTTAGCTTCTGAGCTTAAAGCAATAATCCAGATGCCACCACTTGCAGAGAAAGTTGCGTGTTATTGTTACTGTGAAAGGAAATCTTACTCTAAAGACATGGTTAGAAAACTTTTCCCTTTTAAAACAGCTCATTTTCTCTGCCCACAAATGGCCTTTGCTGGACAATGGAGATTTAAGATAGTCAGGAATACAGCATTTCAATATCATGTTTATTGGTTTTAACAAATAATCATGGGTAGGTACCTCAATGCACTCTGCAGTTTAAACATGACTGCATAATGATTTTAATTGAAACATTAATTCAGGAAAATGTTTTAGCACATTTTTAAAGAAAATTATTTGATGGAAACAATGGCAAAATGGAACTGAATTACCTAGCTTGAGCTAATAATCAGAGCTAGGTAATGTGAAATCCTCCAGAGTCCAGATGTTGCAGAATGGCATGTCCAAGCAATCTCATGGCCAAAATGAAGAATGCTGGGACTTGTACCAAAGGTGCTTTTTTTCAGGAGGCAACTGGACTTTCTTATCTTTCTTTGAAGACATTTAGCTGGGGCTTGTAGTTCAGCAAGAGATTTCCCTTCTGTGGCATACTACAAAATTATCTTCCTTGGGAAAAAATGTGATATTAAAACAGTCTGCCTCTACAGTTACAGGTTATATTATTTTCCTATTTTTTCAAATGCTGGGGACCTTGGGAAAGTCACAGAAAAAAACCATACATAAACTACTCTGAGTTCTGTGAGCAATATAAAAATCTCTAATACAAAACAATGCACAGGAGAGCTAGGGATGTCTATTTTAAAAAAATGTGAGCCTGCAACATATGTGAAATTGGTGTCTGGTCTCACCTGAGTGTAATGAATTGGAAAGCAGGCAAAGAGGAAGACAAAGAATTGGTCCAAAGTTCCAAATGGTCAAACGAACAAAGATATTTGAGTGTTGATTTTTCTGATTGCCTTTTTTGGCCCAAGCTGTAAGGATAGGATGCAGTGATCTCTTTTCATTTCAACAGAAGATGGCAGCACTTGCTCACAAAAAGGACTAGCAGAAACATGTTAGTGGCAATACTGTATGCCTTTCAAGGGATTTGATTCTGTCAATAGACAGAAACAAAATACAGAAGTCCTTTTCCTTCTCCCCTAATATTTATGATTTGCTGAGAATGAATAATGTCCAAAATTGGACACATCTGAATAGGAATAGGCTATTCCCTGGAAGGGGAGCTTGAGTTTACTGGATAGGAAGCCGGAGAAGCTCAGATATACAGGTAGTCCTTGACTTACAACCATTCATTTAGTGACAGCAATGAGTTATGGCCATTTTTCACACTTACGACCGTTGCAGCATCCTCATGGTCACGTAATCAAAATTCGGTTAACTGGCATATATTTATGACGGTTACAGTGTCTTGGGTCTGGTAATCACCTTTGCAAACTTCTGACAAGCAAAGTCAATGGGGAAGCCGGATTCACTTAACAACCAAGTTACTAATTAACAACTGCAGGGATTCACTTAACAACTGTGGCAGGAAAGGTTGGAAAATGGGGCAAAATTCACTCAACACCTGTCTTGCTTAGCAACTGAAGTTTTGGCTCAGTTGTGATCGTATGTCGATGACTATCTATACTTGATCAGACAGATTATGACCATTGGTTCAGGGACTGTTCAATGTTGTGACGTCACTGAATTAGGGAGACTTATACTGGGTCCCAGAGTTCTGGCCATTGCAGTATCCCTGTAGTCATGTGAGGACAATTTTTCAACATTCCTTGTAGGCTTCCCACAAAGTCTATGGAAAAGCTGGCAGAATGTTGGAAGAGTTGTCTTGCAGCAAGATCCATAGCAAACAAATTTAATAAACAAATGAATAAAGTCATGGTCATGTGAGATCCTCACTTAACAACTGAGGCAGTCCTTGTTTATCGACAGCAAACGGGACTGCCAAATTACTATTACTAAGGGACACAGTTATGTCACTTGGTGACAGTGCACCTGATCCCAGTTGCTGTGATAACCTATGGACAGCTTGCAGTTAAGATCTTTATATTTATTTCACCAGTGCTAAAGTTGAGAGTTCACAGTGGGAACAAGTCAGCTGCAGCTCAAATTCCATTGTGAGTGGAACAGAGTTTTGGGAAGAATGACTTGGTTTCAAGACAGGAATGCAGTTGAATTATATATGACAAATCAGGAATTTATCCCTATATGAGGAACTATGGATTTATTGAGCATGCGGTACAGCAAAAAAAGATTGCTTCAGATTTACAATGACAGATTGCTGATATATTCGCTTTCTTTTCTGCCTCTTTATTGTGAAGAGACTGTTCAATATTATTCCACATAGTTCAGGTTTAAGGCAGCATTTAAAAACTAAGCTGTATTTGATGTATATTATACTTGTTATTGTTTTGATTTCTGCTTGCTTCTCTGTATCTTTTTCTCTTTGTGTTTATTAAATAAAAATGGAACACTGGCACTGAACTCTTTCGCAGTTGACTTTGGAAAAAATGGGGATTTTTTTTTTTAAAACGAAAATATATTCACGAAGTCTTCTTCTCCCTTTTTGTTCCGCCTAGTGATCACATCATAGCAACAATAACAATCACAACAATATATGCACTTCATTTTCACTACAAACCAGAAGTTCAAGATTATATACACAAGGTTTACTCTTCCACATTTTCCCCATAAGAACAACCCATTTGTTAAGATGGACTGACGGATAATGATTAACCTAACTTCTTCTAAAGCCAATGGTGGATTTGTACCTGGTTTTCCGAGTTCAATACCACACCATTTTGGCTGTTGACTCCATCTCACCTTATTTCCGAGAAAGTCCTTCCAAATATAATTTATTCAAATGTAATGTCCATATAGAATCATAGGGCTAGAAGAGACCTTGGAAGTCTTCTAGTCCAACTCCCTACTCAAGGCAGGAGACCTTATACATTCCGGACAAATGGTTGTCCAATCTTTTCTTGCTTAGTGCAATACCTTCTTCTAGGCAAATATGCAGGAAATTACAGGACATTCTAGAGTTCTGAAGAACAAAGTAGCAGCATAGTAGCAGTGTATTAGATTTTGCAATGACCTTAGAGGAGGAATTCTATATAGAAGATGGGAGTGAGGAAACAGTTCAAGGGAAAAGGATGTTTTAAAAATAAACAGGAGGAGTGCACCGAAACCAAAGAATAAACTGTGAATTTCTGCCGGAACAACAACATGCCCATATATGGTAGTATGTCAGTTGTTGGGGTAACCTGAGCAGACAAGGACAGAGATAATGTATTCCGGTTAGGTGCTTCTGATAGATTGTGACCTCTGCGGGCCTTTCCAATGGGACCAAAGAGGAAGGGAAATATGGCGTCACGATAGGATGTATAAAAATGACTGCTCAATGTGGCTCGCATGTGGTCCGTTGTTTGAGAACTTCCTGCGTGAAGTCTGGACTTGGATCCACCACGCTTTGCAAACCGCTCTTTTCTTTTCTTTGTTAGCAATACATTTCTTTGCAACCCAATTAGTGGATTTAATTTGTTTTTGAATTCATGCGCAACAGGAGGCATTCCTTCACTTATTTCAAATGGGAAGCAGCCATGGCTATGATAATTTTTCAGGATGGGAATCAAGGCTTCTCCTTAAAGTTTTGCCTAAGTGCATCACTATACAATGTACACAGAAAGGACTCAGAATCTAACACTGGCATCATCTTAGACTGTATCATGACATGCACCCATTTTTAGCCTGCCTCTAAGAAGAGTCAGTTTAGTGTAGTGGTTAAGGCACCAAGCTAGAAATTTGGAGACCCTGAGTTCTAATCCCACGTTTGGCCCAAAGCCAGCTGGGTTATTTTGGGCCAGTTGTTCTCTCTCAGCCCAAAGAAGCCAGCAAAGGCAAACCACATCTGAAATCTTGTCAAGAAAGATGCAGGGATATGTCCACGTATTGTCCTGTCCTGAACACCCCCACTCCCTCAAAAGCAGAACAGAAAAGCAAAAAATACTACAGGAATAGCAATAGCACTTAAAATTATATACCACCCAATAGTGCTTTACAGCACTCTCTGAGTAGTTTACAATGTCAGCATTTTGCCCCCAACGGTCTAGGTCCTCATTTTACTGACCTCAGAAGGATGGTTGACCTTGAGCCCTGTCAGGATCGAACTCCATGCTGTGGGCAGTTTGCCTGCACTGCTGCATTCTAACCACTGCGCCACCAGAGCTAATGAACAACAGCTCCTTGTTGCCTATATAGAATGACAATCTTAAAAAAAAATGGAAGGCTGAATGAAAAATATGGTTCAAACATTTATTGGCATTAGTACATTCACTTTTACTGCCAGGTCCAGGATGATATCATTCATCATGAAGACAGCATAATTATCTTTGAGTGTTATAAATGGCAGAATTCATTCTCCTGGAAATTAAGGAGAATGTTGTGAAACCCCCTTTAAAAAGGAAGGGACAAGGAGGATGACTGATACAGATGATATAAAGCAAGGGCTTTAAATTTCTGCCTACAAAGCTGCAGCAAAGCAACTGAGAATTAGTTGGCAGTGAAGACTGTAATAACCTCTAATTAGTTTAGGTAGCCTTCTGATCTCATTTTTCATGTCGTAGGGATTATTCATCCTGAAATGTGATCCCTCTATACTGGCGATGTTCCAAGTATCTACACTCAGAATGTAAGCAATAAAAGGACAATGAAGGCACTAAATAAAATATATATTGTATCTTCCCAAAGATGCAATCCAGCAAAAGTCAGAAAGCACAACATTTATAAAATTTGTTTCCAACTACAGAGACTTTTAAAAAGCCATAGGGCTCGTTCTTGAAAATGATGTATTTCTCTAAGCTACATAGCTCCCAGATTGAACAGAAGCAGGCCACTGGGGAGTGGGGAACATTTTTTTGATTCAAACTCCTATCAACCATAACCAGCATAGCATACAGAAAGTAATTATTCAATAAGGCTTTTCCCCAGGTCTTCGTGGATAGCAGATAAAGGACTTTGTGCAACATAACATTTGTAACTTCGTGTTGTAAGGGATGGTGGTGGTCCTTAATATGCCAAGCCTGTAAAAAGACCAAAATAAAGTTTACAGAGTCTCTAAGACATTGTGAAAATCATACGCTTGCCTTGGGGTTTCTGACTCCATCACAGAATCATGAACCTAGAAGGGGGCCCTTTAGGATTACCAGATGTCCAGCAGATGGAGGACATGTCTCCCTTTTGTCCTTATGTCCTCTGGCAGGCATAACCTTAAAATGGAATATTGTCTGACTTTTTGAATGTCTTTTTTTTGATGGGCTGTTTTCATAATAGAAGACATTCAGTCTGTGTCTTGTAAGTGTAGGAGAAGGTATGGCAGAATATGGGGGCAGAGTTAAAAGAGATATCAGCTTAGAATCCTTAGCCACAAATGGACTAAATCCAGCCTCCCTTGAATTCTGTTGACTCTTAATTGGTACTGTTAGTTTCAAGCAGGTACTAACTACTGGTTGAGAAGATTCCTGTGCATAAGCTTGTAAGCAATAAGTCAAGTTTAACTGGACCTTCAGTGTGGACCTGATCTTTCCTTCCTGACAGTAATCTTCTACATGTTCTGCTTCTTTCTTTCCCTTGTCCATCATCATATAGACAGCCCAGATTTATGTTATCTAATTTATTTCCTGATTCCAGCAATTGGCTTTATTCCAACCTCTTCAAATCCATGATCACTGTATTCTTGTGGTCGCATAACTTGTCATATGTTTCTATGGTGGAATTTGAAAAGCACATCACCGATGATTCTATATACCATGGCTAACATTATGCCCTGAAAATAAATATCTGTTGTAAAAATATTACAAGTGAAAAATCAGTCTTTCTGATGCTGTAAAAAGTAATTTCATATACACTCAGGCCTGTTACAGTTTACAATTTTTCCTTATAATTTTTGTTGTGAATGACAAAAAAAGTTAAACATGTCCTCTTTTCTTCACGATTTATCCTCTATTCTTTCCCTGTTGGGTATATATAAGTATGTGTGTGTGTGTGTGTGTGTGTGTGTGTGTGCGTGCACACACACACACTCCCTGGACAGTTTACAATGTCAGCATATTGCATATGGCCCCCAACAATCTGGGTCCTCATTTTATCAACCTCAGAAGGATGGAAGGCTGAGCTCCATCAGGATTAAACTCCTGGCTGTGGACTGAGTTAGCCTGCAATACTACATTCTAATCAGTGCACCACCGTGGCTCCTTGAAGAGTTAATATCTATTCACCCATAGTAAATAATGAAGTTGCAGGCAATAAAATTGCTCTCTTGACACTGGCTGTGCACAGAATAAATGTTAGGTTGGACAGTGGCTGTTCCAGAAGGTGCTGTAGCTCCATCAAAGACAGAAATCACAACCCCCCCCCAACCCCTCCCCATGAGCTGCTCTGCTAAAAAAGAAGGAACACTGCTGGTAAAACCTGCAATATTTTAACTATTAAATAGTGTGAACATGTCGTTTGTTTTGTGTAATCTGAAAGTTACATCATTTGTCTTAATAAATTAACTTGATTAAGAATACGGGCTACTGAGGGCAGAACATTCTCTAAAAGGAAAATGATCTAATGGTTAAAGCACCTGGGTAGAAACCAAGAGACTGTGAATTCTAGTCCCACCTTTGGCATGAAAGAAGACTGGGTGACTTTGGGCCATTCACCAGGAGACTGTGAGTTCTAGCGATGCCTTAGGCATGAAAGCCAGCTCAGTGATTTTAGGCCAGTCACTCTCTCTCAGCCCAACTCTTCTCACAGGGTTGTTGTTGTGGGGACAAGAAGAAGAGTAAGGAATAATATGTATACTCCTTGTCTTGTGCTATTATTATTATAAAAATAATAAAGGTGGGATATAAATAAATAAATAAGAAAAGCAGGCACCAGGAAACCTGCCCACAAAGGACTAACCAGAGAAGCTTACCTTCTCTGCCTGAATGGAAAGGAAAGAAGCAGGAGAATCTACAATAAGGACCTTTGATGGCCATACTCGAGACCAGTGGTCTCAAAATTTGGCAGCATTAAGACTTGTGGACTTCAACTCCCAGAATTCTTGGCTGAGGAATTCTGGGAATTGAAGTCCACAAGTCTTAAAGTTGACAGGTTTGGAGATCCCTAGTCTAGACCAGTGTAGTGCATGTTGGCTGGGGAATTTTGGGAGTTGAAGTCCACCCATCTTAAAGTTCCCAAAGTTGAAAAACATTAGTCTAGATTGACATCCATACTGACTGTTTTGCCAAGCCATTGCAACCTGGAATTTTTAAAGCCATCCCTACATTTGGGAGAGAATTGACTTAAAGAGTCATGCAGAATTTCCCTTTTATCTGTGATCTATCTATGGATTTCAACTGAGAGGAGAAGAAATTGCCTGTAGGAGGCTAGCTCCCCAAACTCTGTAGACCTCTAGCTTTTCAGAGGAAAACTAGATTTGCAAAATGTGTGTTGCATGATAGCTAAGCTAGAAATAAATTGGCTTAGCTAGTGAATAGAGCTGAAACTGTAGGATCATGGAGTGTGCTGCTCATTCTGGAGCCATGTCAAATTTTTCTGTGGTAGTGCCATATAACTTTCAGAGTTCCTAGCTAATTCTGAGAACAATAAACTAGTAGATTTGAATGCCTACAGTTGGGGAAAAGTGATATAAGCAAAAGGATTCCTTGTGAAGAGTTCATTATTGGGAACGTCAAAGCTAAATGATCCTGAGGCTATTAATTTTTAAAATAAGCAGGTTCATTATTTCAAATATATAGTGCTTCATCTGTGCAGCGAATGTGATTATATATGTGACAGCTGGAATATATTTACTAGGTTATTGCTGTAAGGCTTATAAAGGATTGTAAATATGGCAACTATTAAAAAACAAAGCAGTAAAATTCTAGTTATTTGTTTCTAAATCTTTTTTCTTCCTATGTAACTCTCTGAATTGGAATTTAGGTG
>NW_015391479.1:12768-16498 GCF_001527695.2 Protobothrops mucrosquamatus
CCGGCAGCCAATGCAGCTCGCGCAAAAGCGGCGTGACGTGGGAGCGACGAGTCCCTCCCAACACCGCCCGCGCGGCCGCATTTTGAACTAGCTGGAGCCTCCGGGTGCTCCTCAAGGGAAGCCCCATGTAGAGAGCATTGCAGTAGTCCAGGCGGGAGGTCACAAGGGCATGAGTGACCGTGCGTAAGGCGTCCCGGTCACATGTGACACAACATGTCATTTTAGATGTCATTCCTAGAAGCCGCATAAGAAGTTGGTATATTTTCATGTGGTTCTGGACTCTTTGGAAGTCATGCAAGCACTCCCAATCTCACACAGCCTCTGGAACCCTTGAAAAATCTCATGAGAATGTTCTTACACAATTTTTGGAGACTGCCAAGGCCACATAAGAATGTGGTGTGGTCCCACATGGCCTTTGGAACATCTGGAAGTCATGCAAGAGGGCCCTGCTCTTGTGTGGCCTCTACAACCTCCTAAAATCACACAAGAATATTCTTATGCAATTTTTGGAAGCTCCAGAGACAGCGTAAGAGTATGGTGTGGTCTCACGTGGCCTCTGGATTCTCTGGAAGTCATTCAAGAGGGCTTCTAGAGCCTCCAAAAAGCAGGTGAGAACAGGTTGTGCTTTCTCGCACATTTCAGAGGCTGTAATGTCATGTGGGAGCATTCTGCAAAGTTTTTAGGCCTCATGTGACTTGGAGCTGCCTCGAATAGACATATTTTTTTGAGATAAGGACAAATAGCAAAATATTTGCAATTATGTAAGTATTTATTTATTACTTACCAGCAGAATCAAGTTAGACATTTTCTGAATTTTTGACATGCTGAACCCAGAAAGGTCACCATCACTGCCCTAACAGGAGCCAAGATGGAGGCACACAGAACACACACAAAAACAGCCTGATTGGTCCATCTTGGCTACCATCTTAACATTTTCAACTATTCCATGCAGACATCCCTGCCCTTTACTAATTGCAACCCCAACTCCACCCCCAGAAAAAAAAACTTATTTATTTGTTTTAGATCTAGAGATTGCCTGATTCCAAAATGATTCTGGTTGACTTACTTCTACAGAAGAACAACAAAAGAATACACATTAAAAAAAGGAATTCCCATGTGCCTGGACAGCATAATCTCTCTAACAAAATCATGAATACAAATATTTATTTAGAGATTATCTACCCTGGGTTCTAGATTGCAAACTGGCAGGAATGGGTCAGAGAGAAGAAAGAAAAGCAAAGTAAAACAAGATGTGACCACACCTCTTCTTTGTCTTTTTCTGTCCACAAACTATATGGTCAATTTACCGAGTAACAGAGTTGGTCCCAGGTGGGGAGGATGGGTGTTTAGGCAAATATTTGGGGATCCTAAGTTGGAAAAAAATCAGCTTTAAAGTGATTTATACATTTGGCAGGCATCCAATTCGCTCTGGGCATTATGTATGCACATATTTGCTTTGTGGCAAATCCGTCATATGAAAGAAAGCAGGTTCTTGCTTGAATGTTTTATGTCACTGGATAATAAGCATCTTGGTTTATTGATCTTCCCAAAGAAATTCAGTTAAAGCTGGAATGCAACACACTTCCGTAAGTAAGTGTGGTAAATATGACCACATTTAGAATATTGTATCCAGTTTTGGTCATCATATTATAAAAAAAGATGCTGAAACTCTGGAAAAAGTACAGAAAAGAGCCACAAAGATGATCAGGGGCCTGGAAGCTAAAACATACGAAGAACAGTTGCAGGAATTGGGTAGGTCTAGTCTAGTGAAAAGAAGAATTAGTGATAGCACTATTTCAATTTTGAGGGGCTGTTGCAAAGAAGAGAAGGTCAACCTATTTACCAAAGCACCAGAAAGCAAGTCAAGAAACAATGGATGGAATCAAGGAGAGAGGCAACCTAGAACTAAGGAAATTTTTCCTAATAATGAGAACAATTAACCAGTGGAAAGGCTTGCCTTCAGAAGTTGTGGGTGCTCCATCACTGGAGGTTTTTAAGACGAGACTGGAAGCCACTTGTCTGGAATGGTGTAGGATCTCCTGCTTGAGCAGGGGGTTGGAGTAGAACAGTGGTTCTCAACCTTTTTAATGCCGCGACCCAAACCGGTTGTAAGTCGAGGACTAAACCGGTCGTAAGTCGAGGACTAAATCGGTCGTAAGTCGAGGACTAAATCGGTCGTAAGTCGAGGACTACCCAACCGGTCGTAAGTCGAGGACTTTCCCTGCCCGGGAGTGCCGCGCATGCGTGGTTCCACCCCCTGCACCGGCCGAGGCGTAGCTGGCAAGCGGCAGAGACGGAGCAGGCCGACCACCAGCTGGCCCAGCTCAAGGGAGGTAAGGCACCCGCCGGAAAAGGGAAAAAAATGGCGGACAAAAAAAATGGCGGACAGCCTTGCTTGGCGACCCCTGTGAAATGGTCGATCAACCCCAAATGGGGTCCCGACCCACAGGTTGAGAACCACTGGACTAGAAGATCTTGAAGATCTCTTCCAACTCTGTTATTCTGTTCCTTCTAGTTCCATGTCAGCAACACACGTACAAAGCGTGACACTGGATTACATCCTTATGCAAGCTTCCTTATATCCTGACACTGGATGCAGCATTTGTGTAATAACATCATCATGCAGATGTTATCACTGTTCCTTCATTATTTGTGCCTGAGTGGCTCCTATGCATTTGTCAAAAGGACAAAAGTGGCATTGCATCATTTTGCTACAAGATTGCTCCATTTCCTACAAGGTTGCAAAGTCATAACGTATATACAAAGAATGGTATCAATTTAATAAAATCGGACTTGTTCTTTTAGTTGACTTCTCTGGTAAGTGATCCATTCTTGAAGTAGCCATTTTTATTCTCCCTCTCCTAGGCTTTATATCTTTCAGTTTTACAGAATTTATTAATATGGATTTTTTTATAAATTTATTTTTATTTGTTGTTGTTATGTGATTGTTGTGTGCCACCAGAGTTCCAGAGTTACATTCAGTGAGCAAGGCGGGGAGGAGGGGTCAAGTGGGTAACTAGTCTTGAGTCCTTGTGCAGCTACAAGAGGCATAAACTTGACTGCCATCACTCTAAATTCCATGAAACCTTCCCAAGAAAAGCAGGTATTTGGGGATCTTCTTGCAATATAAGTAGAAGACATTAAAATAGTTGTCTTGGGCCTTTCACAAGTGGATCTGGTTACTTGCATCTGACAGACACCTGTGTAAAATTGATTAATAAATAAATAAAATAAATACATTTAAGAGAATGGAGAAGGGGGGAAGATTTAGGAAAAAGAGAACTGATTCCCAATACAGGTAGTCCTTGACTTATGACCAAAATTGAGCCTAAAATTTCTGTTGCTAACTGAAACAGTTGTTGTGAGATTTGCCACATTTTACGACCTTTCTTGCCATAGTTGTTAAATGAATCACTGCAGTTAGTCAGATGGTTGTTAAGTGAATCTGGCTTCCCTATTGATTTTACTTATCAGAAGGTTGAAATGGTGATCACATGACCCTGGGACACTGCAACCGTCATAAATATGCCAGTTGCCAAAGGTCTGAATTTTGATCACATGACCATGGGGATGCTGCAGTGGTCATAAGTGTGAAAAATGGTCGTAAGTGACTGTTTTCAGTGCTGTTATAACTTTGAATGGTCACTAAACAAACTGCTGTAAGCCAAGGACTATCTGTACTGTAGTACTATATTAAAACTATTCATTGATATGTACTATGCATGGGTCT
>NW_015391479.1:18011-19670 GCF_001527695.2 Protobothrops mucrosquamatus
AGAAAAGGTGGCGGAACTCAAACCTGGCCACGCCCTCATCAAACCCTAGGACCGCCCCTTTAGAGAACAGGAATGCAAGTAAAATTTGGGAGGGGCTATTTCCGGTGTGGGAGGGGCTATTTCCGGTGCGGCCGGCCCGGAAAAAGGTGCCGGAACGCGGTTCCGCCGCGTTCCGGCTGAAAAAAAGCCCTGATTCTATCACTCTGCTATTGTTAGCTATCAGTTTTGCTGCAAGGAATTTCAAAATATTCTGTCTTGAATGGGCTTCTGCCTGGTGGTATTAGCTCATTAATGGGGCTGAATGGGATTATCAAATCTGCATTTCTACAGACCTGGCCTCTGCCTGGGGCTATTAAAAAAACTGGGCCTGCTTTTCTACCTTTAAAATCCTCTGGGGAAATATCATATTCTGCCTTTTTAATATCCCAAAATATTTCTTTCTTGGGTGTGTGTGTGTGTGTGCTGTCCTCCCACAAGTCTGTGTGCAAATAGTTTTGATATGTTAGAAAAAGAATCTGCTATAACAGGTCCAATCTGGCAAGTTTAAACAAATGAAATCAGGAGTTTGCTGAACAGGACCAACTTTTACAATTTGAAGGTATTGAAAGGAGATTTGCTTCCCCCTGCTGTTTAATGGGCAATTTATATGAAAATGACATTTATCCTTGAAGTGTCCTGACAAAAATCTGCAAAATGTCAAAGAGATATAGACTGTGTGCAAAACCTTTGTTGTTGTTTTTTAAGGGAGGAATAAACTAACTCCACTTTTGTTCTCCTATATGCATACAGATCTACAGTTAATTTTTTTGATTAAACTGAATAAATGAACAGCGTACCTATGCATACAGGTAATTTTGACATACAATCACAACTGGGAACAAGCAAAGTCAATGGGGAAGCCAGATTGACTTAACAACCAGGTTACTAACTTACCAATGGCAGTGATTCACTTAACAACTGTGGCAAGAAAGGTCGTAAAATGTGGCAAAACTGATCTAACAAATGTCTCACTTAACAACATAAATTTTGGGCTCAATTGTGGTCGTAAGTCGAAGACTACCTGTAGTTTGTTAAGCTGAGGGTACTATATACAGTATATATTACATATCACCTCGAAATGGAAAATAACTGTTTATGTGTATTTGGAAACTTCCTTTTTTTCACCTTTTGACACCTTCATCCATCCATCCTTTCCCATCTAACACCCCTAAGCTTAATTTTAACTTACTTATTGAAAATTGGTAGGAACTTAATTAAGTGAAGATCAGGTCTACACCTTCTACACCTTCCATGAGGGTATCTCTTAGGTATACCCCTAGCAGAAGCAGAAATACATTGTGTATCTAGCACAGCGGTTCTCAACCTATGGGTCGTGACCCCATTTGGGGTCGATCGACCATTTCACGGGGGTCGCCAAGCAAGGTTGTCCGCCATTTTTTCCCCTTTTCCGGTGGGTGCCTTAATAATAATAATAATAATAATTTAATTTATATACCGCCCTTCTCCCGTAGGACTCAGGGCGGTGCACAGCATATTAAAACAGATACAAACAAAATACATCAAAAAACAAAAAAAACCCCATAAAACCAAATTAAAAGCCAAATATTGGAAGCTGTGTGTCAATTAAAATTTTCTTAAAATCATCCCTACCTAAAATCC
>NW_015391479.1:23026-25021 GCF_001527695.2 Protobothrops mucrosquamatus
ATTAAAACACCCCTCTAAAAACATTTTCAATTTCGTCAATTTAAACAATTTTTTATCGATAATCCCTGCCTTACCTCCCTTGGGCTGGGCCAGCTGGTGGTCGGCCTGCTCCGTCTCTGCCCTTGCCAGCTACGCCTCGGCTGGCGCAGGGGGTGGAACCACGCATGCGCGGCGCTCCCGGGCAGGGAAAGTCCTCGACTTACGACCGGTTGGGTATTCCTCGACTTACGACCGGTTTAGTCCTCGACTTATGACCGGTTTAGTCCTCGACTTACTACCGGTTGGGGGTCGCGGCATTAAAAAGGTTGAGAACCACTGATTTAGCAGGAGTGAGTCTTTTAGCCATAATTCTTGTATATTCAGATGCTGAACTAAAAATGGTCCTCTAGACCAGTGGTTCTTAACCTGGGCGATATCGCCCCCCAGGGGGCGATTTTGTTTTTCAGGGGGGCGATGGAACGAAAAGGGGCAACGCGGGGACGAAGGAATGAAAAGGGGGCGATATAGGGGCGATGGAGCGAGAAGTTTTGGGGACACTTTTGAGACTTTTTCGTACAGTGAATCGCTGTATATCTGTCGTACAAAAACATCAGATCGTTCGCTATTAGTGGATTGAATTGTGTTTTCAAATGTTCCTCCAGCTAGCTTCAGTACAGAACGCTGTACATATGTGAATATGCATCGCTTATCTTCATGCGCGTTGCGCAGCAGCAGCCTCTACCCATACATGGTGTGCCATTGGCCAGAATATGGGAGATATGGGAAAAAGACTGGAAATAAATTATTTGCATCGATATGTCCTGATGACAATTTTTAAAGAAAACAAAAAAAGTGTTTGCATAAATTGAAGAATTATTTCCTATGTTGTGACTGAAAGGTTATGTTGGGGGAGGGGGGCGATGACAACTTCCTCATTGGCTCAAGGGGGCGATTCGTTCAAAAAGGTTAAGAACCACTGCTCTAGACCAGTGTTTCTCAACCTTGGCAACTTGAAGAGGTATGGACTTCAATTCCCAGAATTCCCCAGCCAGCACAGGTGTTCTTCTAAAATCATTTAAAGGTAAAAGTAAGGTTTAAATCCAATTATTTCCAAAAGAACAAGTGAACCTCTGACAAGAGACTATTCCTGAATTTTCCAATTGTGTTGGATGGGCCTATACATATTAATCAGCACCAGATGAGCTGCAGAAGGACCATGCTGAACCTCTGGAACACAGTCCATTCATTTGCTGGAAAAGCCAGGAGACGCAAAAGACTTATACTATTAGAATGCAAAGCAGCCACTCGCCTCAACTTTGCAAGCTGTATCACATCTGGATGTATTAGGCTGCCTGATTTCTGAAATATGTCCAACGTTATTATAAGCAGTAAGATTTTACGCTTCTGGGGTCTGTCAGTGTACTGATAACCACAAGCCTCGCTGGCCTCATAATCATTTTTGAATTGGATGGTGAAGAAAATATCATTTACATATTATCCAAGGGTTAGTGACAGCACTGTATGCTAGTTTCTCCTCCGATTTAACAATATCTGGAATCTGTAACATTTAGGATGCCAACAGCTTGCTGATGAAAAGCTGTCGTTTCTCACCCTTATTTCTGCTGCCTGCCAGAGGGTGAGAGAGCTATTTTAATTTAAAAAGTTTATCTGCAGACATATTTCACTGTTTTACATGTGATGAATGGAGCCATTTACCCTCTGGCTTCCTTTTGTTGAATTTTCTGAGTAAAAAAAATCCACCTGGGACAACATGAATCAAAGGCTGGGTATAAAAATCATTCAGTCCATTAGTATAGAAGGATGCAGAGAAGACTTAGCAAATTACCTTTTTTGTAAGCAATATACTATTTTAAAAAAAGAAAAACACTGATTCCAGGACCTGCTTCCCTTCACGGAACATGTTTAAATAGAAGTTAGACTATAAGTACTGATGATGTTACCTAGTTTGGTAATGAAATATCTGCAAGAAAACTAGCACCAGGGACTCCACAGTTC